>NC_086015.1:74997500-75297500 GCF_028858775.2 Pan troglodytes
TAACTTCAGTTGATTTTTATTCTTCTTCAAGACTATAATATAATTTTCTTATCTGTAATAGGCAGAATTCTACTGAAACACATATTAAATCTGAGGATTAATATATTATTTGGGGGAAATGTATATCACCATAAAAACGAGAATAGAATTACACAGTCAAGACACATCATGGATGGAAAACACATTTGGAAAGAATGTGACCCTGTTCATGCATCTCCAAAGACCCACCCTTGATAGGATTGAGCTTAAGTCTATCAAACACAATGTACCTCTTGTTTATCACCATATGGAAGAAGCGCATAAAAAGCAGACGTGAAGAGATTTTAAAAACCTTCCAAAAATAAAGCAAGAAAATCCAAAGCAGAAAAGGAAAAGTAGAGCGCTTCCTTTCTGTCTGTGAGAGACGGAGACCATTTCAACAGCTGATTCCAGCCTCGAAGTATACAGCACACATAAAATAAATACAGGTCACAAAAATTAACAAATCATCATAACTGTCTAATACATCCTGGGCTGGCTGCGGAAAAACAAGATCATTCTGGATTTATATCTGTAAGTATGGGATTTCCTGGACAGCTAATATCCACAAACAATCAAACACAGGAGGAACACGGGGGAAAAAGGCAGCATTATTTCAAATTTGAGCTGAGAGTCGTGATTTGTAAAGGGCTGAACAGGAACTGGAGTTGAAATTTGAAGCAAGGAAATTCTTGTACTAGGCACTGATGGACATTTCTCTGTTTCTCTTGGCTCCGTACAGGTTTTTAGGTCACTGGGTTTTGAACGTAATGCCAAATGAGAATCTCGCTAGCACAGAAACTTTGAAAATGACAACTAACTTAATCTCTCAATTTAAATAAAATAATAATAATCAAAAAAATCTAATGATACTTCACTCAAGAGTCAGAGCTTTTTATGAGACCTGTTGCCAATATTAGTGTCTTGGAATGATCTCATCTTTCATCCTGGCTAAATTCCAACACCCAATTTCATTAACCCAGGTACCGCAGGTGATAAAACTCATTTTTCCCTAAAGAGACAGCTAAAAAGTACCAGTTATACATTTATGAAGTACCAGCAATCAAAATTATGGATTTTCTAAAAGGTTTTTAACTACTTTTATTGAAAGGAAAATCGCTGTCTCAGACTTTTGTGACACTATTGCTAATAATAAATTTTATCATTTAGACATGGCCATAATATGGTAGACAGTGTCAATAAAAGTATGGAGCAAAGATGATCCCTGTCTTTTAAGTAATGCCTTCTAATTACATGCCGGAAATGATCACATGAAATACCTAAGCTAACTAATGGCTCTTAAAATATAAGAACGCTCAACAATGCATCTACAGTGATATAGATGTACCGCATGCACATATGCAGTTATATGTAGAATTAATTGCATAAGTAGACATTCAAAAAATTTTCCAATGTTTTCAAAGCCTACAAGAAAAATTTAAATTTAATTTGCATTTCTAACTAAAATCTGTTTGTTGAAAAAAAAATGCGTTCAAATGTTATTTGCTTCCTTTTGAGCAAAGTGGTGGCACTGGGCCTGTTATCTTTGGCAAACTTGTCTAAACTTTTCTATCTAATATTCTATATATCACTAGAGGGCACTGTGGTATTTAGGCCACTTTGACCTCTTCGAGTACTAAGAAAGGTCTTGAACTCCTAAGCAATGTCAGAAAGGTTAAAAAAGACATTAAAAGGGGGAAACATTTTTTTTTGGTAACACCCTATTTTTATTTTTCTAAAACCAATAAAAAATGCATGATAAGTAGAAAAGTCAAATTCATAAAAATATACAGCTCATTTTGCAATACTCAAAGACTTGTCACCTCAGATCTGATGGAGAAAATTTTCATCCTCATCTTCTCGAGATTTAAATTGTGAGGCTGGAATTTGATTTGCATACATCCACAATTATAGACAGCTATTCCCTCTACATGGCTGAAGTCTCCTGCACTAACTAGAGGTAATTTCACTGCAGAACATTCAGGCATGCAAGCCGAGAGCCACAAATGGGTTTGAAACAATTTATGATATCCGGCCTCCTTCGACATGTATTAGCATATACCTGGTTTCTTTAACATACACTTTGTTTTTCCAAAACCACAAACATAGTTGCTGGAATTTCATGTGGAAGTGCTTAAGGGGCTGAAAGTTAACACCTTTGTGATCCACGCTGCCTCATGGTGGCTGTTAAACAAAAGCCTCTTTGTCGAGGCTTTCTTGAAATGTTTTCTTAACATGTTCCAAGTAGTTTTAGGCAGGGAACTAAAGTAAACAAGATGTTACCATGATAAAAACACTTGTGAAAACATTACAGAGCACACTTAGTAGTTTCTTTCACATAAAACTCTTCACAGTTTTGAAAAGTAAAATTCACAGAAAAAAATTTTAAAAAGCAAATTACCAATGAAATGTCCTCTACTGTCTACAGCCCTCGACCTTTTGGGAAGGGTCAAAGTTCCATTTCTGGGCATTTTCTTCAACATTTCTGTCTTCCATTACAGCACATATACAGTTTATTTTGGCTTTCATAAATTACATACATCTAACAAGCAAGGGAATTTTTGTTTTGTTTTGCATGAAGTTTTTCTCCCTGAGAAATCACCAAAAGAAAAAAAATTCTTTTCAAATAGGATACTAAGCAAGGATACAAATGATACTTTTAGTAGATGTTATACAAGTGGTCACTTAAAAGAAAAACTAGGAGAAATGGAAACATTTTCCCCCAAGCACATAAGAGTACCTGGTGTTTGTGAAACTATGGGCCTGCATTTGATTTTACATTCTAAGTTAAAAACAGGGAAATGTGGTCAGGATTTAACCTTCAAATCTACTCCTCATTTTGCCAATGCATTACATGAGCATTAAAAAAAGGGAGGGGGAGGAAAGGGAAGAATTACAAATCCACGTTTTTACTAGTAAAGATTGTGTCTTTCACCTGGTTTGAAAAGAAGAAAAAAGAAAGGACTCCAGTGGGGAGAAGATGGAAGAACGCCGATGAGCTTCACCTCTCTGGATGATACGGGACTTGTTTTTGTTTTTCTGTTATCGGAGGATGCCAAGCAATGCAGGGCTGGACGATTTCATTAGAGTTAGCAGGAGCACCTGCTGCTATCAGTTAGCACTAACAAATTCAACAGTCACATGATAACTCATGGTTGATAGATTAAAAAAAATCAACACTAAAACTGCAAGTTGTTTTCAGAAGAAACAGGGAAATAAATGCATACAATAGACTGGGTATCTGCTGATTCTGATAAAGCGTCCCTCTGTTGGCGGTGAGGGAAAGACAACAGGATGGTTATTTGTACAGTATTTATCTTTGAAATCAAGGGCCCTGTGGTATACCTCACCTTGGGAACAAATGCTGCAGAATGATCACAGAAAAGTGTCAAATCTCTGGTTTTGATTTACCAACAGTTATGATATTTCTTCCTCAGGAAGGAAAAAAAAAATATGCTTCATTTTTAGACCTGTGAGTACCCCCCACCTCTCTTTTTTATGAACCCCTCTCTCTGTTAACAGTGGCACAGTATTGACAGATGGGATTTTTATCCTGAAGAACCAAGCTTGGCCTCTGTAACAGTTACAGCTTATGAATCTGGAGCTGCAGAAGACCAGAAAGCTGTTACCTGGCAAAGTCACTTCCTCTCCCTTAGTCTGAACCCTAAAAACTGGGTGGAAGAACCCAAGATCAAGGAAGTACAGCAACCATGGTTGGTCAATGAAATCATGGAGGGGGGGGGGCACATGACACACGTGGATATCTCCCCTCAAATACGACGAACTTGAGGGTTCTGTGAATCCAAGCTAACATAATCCTGGATAGCTATGTCCGGGGCCACAAAAGCATTCCTCAGCTAAAAATATGTTGGTGACACCAAAAATGGTACAGCAAACTGTGGTCCAAGGGACACAGCCATACTCGTTCCTTGTTCCTTACGCGTGGTCAACGGCTGCTTTTGTACCCCAATGGCAGAGCTAAGTCGAGTTGCTGTGACAGAGACTGTATGGCCTGCAATGCTGAAAATATTTACTGTCTACCCCTTTATGGAAAAAATTTGCCAAGCCCTCCCCTCTGTGTGGGACTTTTTACCAGAGGTTTCTGATTAAAACATTCTATTACAGAACAATTTCTTCGGATATATCAATGCTTTGCATAGTCACAACTCCTTTTCCTAGGTAGAAGGTTGGAAATTTTTGGATATTTAAAATTACCCATCCTTGAAAAATAAATATATCTAAGTAGGTTAAGAAGTTCTAACGCTTTTAAAGAGTGCCTAGTATGGGCTAGGCAGTTTATATGATGTACTTTTTATTTACTCATTCATTTATTTAATTTTTAGAGACAAGGTTTTGCTTTGCTACCTAGGCTACAGTACAGTGGCATTATCATAGCTCACTGCGGCCTCGAACTTCTGGGCTCAAGTGAGCCTCCCACCTTAGCTTCCCAATTAGCTAAGACTATGGGCACATGCCACGACACCCAGCTGAATTTTTTTTTTTTTTTTTGGCAGAGATAGGGTCTTGCTGTGTTGATCTGGCTGGTCTCAAACTCTTGGCCTCAAGAAATCCTTCCACCTTAGCCTCCAAATGCATTGGGATTACAGGGGTAAACCACCTGTGTCTTGCCTGGTGTACCTTTTAATTCTAACAACCGTAAAAAGTGGTTAACATCCCAAATCACATGTGCTGATACTGAGGCTCAGATGACATGTGGCTAGTTCAAAGAACATATTAATAGTGTCCTCACTACCCAGTCAGCCTTTCTCCAAAACTTTCTTTACATCCACTGCCAAGCAGAAAGCAAACTGTCAATTAGAAGTGCTGCCTCTAACCAGGCTGTATAATGCAGCAGTTAAGAATAAGTCTTCTGAAGCCAGACTGCCTGGGTTTGGACCTTGACTCCACCTCTTATTAGCTGTGTGACCTTGGGTAAATCATTTAACCTCTCTGGGCATTAGTTTCCTTAACTCTATGCTGGGAATACTACTACAATACTAGCATAAACTGTTTGTGAGGATTAAATGAGTTAATATATGTGAAGCATTTCGGGACTATGCCTGTTTTAAGGTTCAGTACTATTTCATTATAAACAATTACTAGGGGAGTGTAAAATCAAGGGAACAGAAAATAGGTGAAAATAATCTATGAAGTAACACTTAAATCAAGGTCAAAGCAATGTTACCTTTATTAAGTAAGAATACCAAGGAGAATTCAAGCAACACTGCTATCAATTTGCCTAAACCATAAGAAATCCCTTCTAAAAAGAAAGGGACAACTGAAGAGAAGCGTAGACTAGAGAATTTTGGGTCCACTGAAGCAAATGAAGATGCTTTCAGGATCTATGAATCCAGCAATCTGAGCAAAGTACTTGATGCATCACTCTCTGATGACAATAACCCCCCCCCTCCCCAAGTGAGATCATTCAAAGAAGCCAGGTGGTTTTTACTTGAACCACAGAAGTTTGCTAGCTTCTTTCAGTTCGGTTCAATGGAAAACAAAGTTGGTTTCATCAAAGCCAATTTGATTTCCCTTTAGACTGAACAGAGAAGTGGGAAATGTGAATCTACAAGAAGACTAACTTATTTTCCACTGCACTAGGCAAGATCCTGATACCTGAAGACAACTCTGAATTTCTAAGAGTTAAAATCATGTTGTAGAGGAAAACTGAAATCCTGAATTTGTTACATATGACCAGTCAATGCATAACTCAGGAAAGCATCTAGGGGAGTTTCTTCTTACTCAGCATTTGCTCTCCTTTGCTACTTTACAATATTCATTTTTACATTCTTGAACCAACTTTCTTATCCCCAGCCCCCATGTGGTTCACGTGGGGTGAACATCTCCCTCTGTTCTGGAGGCGGCATGTAATGCAAGCCAGGGCACATCATGGTGATTGGCTCAAAGCTAGAACACATGACTCAATCTGGGCCAATGACAGTCTGCCTATGGCTTTTTCTGGGGCTACATGGAAAGAGATACTCTGTGGGATTAATAAACCTGTCCTCTTCAGTTCCACTTGGAAAGAGCCCCCAGATGAAGACAACATAGAAAAACAGAGCTAATGGACAATCAATACTCCAACAGCCTTGGTTAAATATCAGGATCTAGCCATGCTTGAAGCCAGCTGTACCACTGGACTTCCTAGCAATAGGGGCCAATTATCATCCCTCATTTATTTATTTATTTTTTTCGCTTCAGCCAATTTAAGTTGGGTTTCTGTAACTTACAAACAAAAGTCGTCTTACAAATATAAGTCAATAAATAAGTACCAGGAAATAACCAAGCAACAGTTGCAGGTTGATAGTGGGCATTCCAATTCCACTGAGCAAACAGGAACTGAGAACATGTCGTGTCATGTGCAAAACCACAATAAATAATTGATAGGTGGTTTCCTATACAAGTGCCAGACTTCTAATATCTTTAGAAGAGAAATGGGCTCTTTTATAGGAATTGAGTCTAGGCCCCAATTCTAATGATCTTTATTTTCTTTAATACGAAAATTATTCTCTCTCCTTTTTGGGATAATCTTCTAATAAATATAACCTAATTGTCAGCTCACATAACAAATGAACCTATGATTTGAGGATTTTTTACGGTAGGCATAAGTTAGCCATTAACAAAATGTTTAAAATGGGTCTAGAAACTGTCATTTCCCTTTCTGACTCTAAAACTGATATATGTCCCTGAGCTTATGGATAGCAATTTTATAGTTCTAGAGACTTTATAACAATAAATCATATTTACAGATGTTTATCAGCCATTCTATAGATGGAAGAAATCGGTACCAAGATATTTATCAAACCTAGCACTGGTGTAGAAGAAAAAACTCAGAATTTAAAAGTGGCTCTGCCAAGTTCTTTTTCTCTCATTATATAAATACGATTAGGCAAATGATCAGGAAAGAACAAAACTAAGATTCTATAGTGAGTGATTTCTAAACAAAACAAAACCCAATATCACTACTCTGAATTATAATAATTGTAAACGGCTGTTGCTTAATTTAAAATAAAGCATTGCTGATCTTGATTGTTCATATTTAGAAGCAATTTTGGACATCTCTTTTACAATATTTTTAAGTACTTAAGTTTTCAATGACTACATAATGCTCTCAGAGTATAATACTGAGGCAAGAAAGCTATGAAATAGATTCACAGGCTTCCATTCATTAACCAAAAATTTATATTCACCAAAACTGCTTGCAGGTAACACAGGGTATCTCTCTAAGGATGGCTTTATTACAATATTTGTATCAGGTCCATAAAGATAGATACAGAGACTGTTCTAACAATATAAAGACCACACAAAACTGGAGACCTGCACATAAATCAGCTCACCTCTGTTTCCCTGGGGCTTGAATGAGAGAGAAAAGCTAGAAGGAGATGGTCCCCAACACCCAATTTGTAAACCATCAAGCACCCAGATGTATACATGGGCATATGTTATAGTTATACATGTGCATATGTTATAGGTATACATGTGCATATGTTTGATTACATGTCTATAATATCATGTAACATTATATTCAATTCATAGGTTAATGATTCAGTGATATTATGAATATATTTATATGATACAAAAATGCAGGGCAGTTTGGTCTAAATTTTATTTTTAACTGACAAGGTAACACAAGTAAGGAATAGCATAGAAGCATTTCACTTCAGCTATGAGATTAATATTATTTCCTTACAGAGATGCTTTATAGGTGTTATAGCTTCAAATGGGCCAACCCAGGTCTTAGTCATACTTTAACAGTAGAAATTGTTACTCCACTTTCCCTATAAGGACAAGAACCTGAACAAAAGTCAATACCAATATAGAAAGTTAAGAACCAAATTGGTAGCTTTCCTTGGCATCTGCTTTCTACATTTATAAAGTCAATTGTATAACAAAGAATGGGTCCAATCACCAAGCTGCAATTGGCCAGTAATTGTCACCAATTTTATAAAAATAAAGTGCATATGCAATTGCTTCAGAGAATAAAATACCTAGAAACCCAACTTGCAAGGGAAGTGAAGGACCTCTTCAAGGAGAACTACAAACCACTGCTCAACGAAATAAAAGAGGATACAAACAAATGGAAGAACATTCCATGCTCATGGATAGGAAGAATCAGTATCGTGAAAATGGCCATATTGCCCAAGGTAATTTATAGATTCAATGCCATCGCCATCAAGCTACCAATGACTTTCTTCACAGAATTGGAAAAAACTACTTTAAAGTTCATATGGAACCAAAAAAGAGCCCACATTGCCAAGATAATCCTAAGCAAAAAGAACAAAGCTGGAGGCATCACACTACCTGACTTCAAACTATACTACAAGGCTACAGTAACCAAAACAGCATGGTACTGGTACTAAAACAGAGATACAGACCAATGGAACAGAACAGAGCCCTCAGAAATAATACCACACATCTACAACCCCCTGATCTTTGACAAACCTGACAAAAACAAGAAATGGGGAAAGGATTCCCTATTTAATAAATGGTGCTGGGAAAACTGGCTAGCCATATGGAGAAAGCTGAAACGGGATCCCTTCCTTACACCTTATACAAAAATTAATTCAAGATGGATTAAAGACTTAAATGTTAGACCTAAAAACCATAAAATCCCTAGAAAAAGAAAACCTAGGCAATACCATTCAGGGCATAGGCATGGGCAAGGACTTCATGACTAAAACGGCAAAAGCAATGGCAACAAAAGCCAAAATTGACAAATGGGATCTAATTAAACTAAAGAGCTTCTGCAGACCAAAAGAAACTACCATCAGAGTGAACAGGCAACCTACAGAATGGGAGAAAATTTTTGCAATCTACTCATCTGACAAAGGGCTAATCTACAAAGAACTTAATTTACAAGAAAAAAATCAAACAACCCCATCAAAAAGTGGGCGAAGGATATGAACAGACACTTCTCAAAAGAAGACATTTATGCAGCCAACAGACACATGAAAAAATGCTCATCATCACTGGCCATCAGAGAAACGCAAATCAAAACCGCAATGAGATAGCATCTCACACCAGTTAGAATGGCGATCATTAAAAAGTCGGGAAACAACAGGTGCTGGAGAGGATGTGGAGAAATAGGAACACTTTTACAGTGCTGGTGGGAGTGTAAACTAGTACAACCATTGTGGAAGAAAGTGTGGCGATTCCTCAAGGATCTAAAACTAGAAATACCATTTGACCCAGCCATCCCATTACTGGGTATATACCCAAAGGTTTATAATTCATGCTGCTATAAAGACACATGCACATGTATGTTTATTGCGGCACTATTCACAATAGTAATACTTGGAACCAACCCAAATGTCCATCAATGATAGACTGGATTACGAAAATGTGGCACATATACACCATGGAATACTATGCAGCCATAAAAAAGGATGAGTTCATGTCCTCTGTAGGGACACAGATGAAGCTGGAAACCATAATTCTGAGCAAACTATCGCAAGGACAGAAAACCAAACACCGCATGTTCTCACACATAGGTGGGAATTGAACGATGAGAACACTTGGACACAGGGTGGGGAACATCACACATCTGGGCCTGTCGTGGGGTGGGGGGAGAGGGGAGGGGACAGCATTAGGAGATACACCTAATGTAAATGAGGAATGGGTGCAGCACACCAACATGGCACATGTATACATATGTAACAAACCTGCATGTTGTGCACACGTACCCTAGAACTTAAAGTGTAATTAAAAAAAAAAAAAAGATGACACCTCCAACAACAACAACAACAAAAATATAGTGTATATGTCATTGATTTGATATGTAAGGACATGAATAAAAGTAAACGCTAAAAAACTGCAAGTTTAATACTGGAATCATTTTTTTTAATCCTTGTCACTCTGAAAAATGGGTAAATATGGGCTCTTACTAAGACTTACGCCTTTGAATGTAAGCCTTTTTCCCATTGTAGTACAACCCTCAATAGATTTTGTAACTATTCCTATGACAGTGCACTAGACCTTGTGATTTAGAGTCCACTCTCAAAGGGGTGAGGTGAAACTCTCCATCAAAAAGGCATTTTATGAGCAAAGCATGAACGGTGGGAGGTGTTGGCTGTGTAAAAGAAGAAAACAAAATAAAATCATTCTTACTTTAGAAATGATTGGAAATCTTCGCACACTGCTTCACAGCCTGGCCACTTGCATACACCATGTCCATAGAGAGGATGGCTATGGGGGTGCTCCTCATGGGACAAACTGAAAGAAAACACACAGAAGACCAGAGAATGAATTTGCTGCCAAGAACCATTCCACCAGACGAGGATAAAAAAGGCAGGAGGAGCCCACATGGCCAAATGTGGACAAGACAAATCTGTGATTTCCCCCATCCCATGTAATTGACTAATTAATTCTGCATTGTTGCCTAAAAGCAAGAGTTAAATTGTACCTAAATGTATTTAGTCAAATGTTAGAAATGTACATCTATGTATGAAAAAGTGTTTGACAGGCTTTTGTTAGATGCAAAGCTCTTTACTCAGACTGCGAAGGAGTCTTTAAAAAGCTAGAACTTATTTAATCTACATAATGAAAATTATAAAATCTGTACTTGATTTTGAGATTTTCTTGCTACATCTACAAGGAATATTATCCATTTTCCCCTCTTCCCTTCCCCCAGAAACTGCTTTCATATAATCACATATTTTTTCCCAAGTTAATTTTATCCAGCAAAGAGGAGTACAATTAAATAATTTAGAATAATACCAAAATAATTTAGGAAGACAAATGTGTCCAAGCAGATGATTCGTGTTTTTTTTTTTAAAAAAGCTAATAATGGCAAGAAGATTATATTCCTAAAATTCCTAACACCAAGAGTGAGAGAAAATTTGGCATGAACACGAAGGGGTTAATCCTCCAGTGGGGTTCCAATCAATACGTAATGATTTGGCCACACGGATCCAAGTCATGGGATGCTTTGATCCACACCATGTGGTGCTCGGGGAAGAGTATCTGTTGCACTCACCGATGAACCATATTCTCAAATATTTTTCTCTATTATATTTCTGCATCCAGACTTCTTTCAGACAAATTATTTTTACAGTTGTTTCCATAACCTTAAATTCCATCAGACAGAAATGTAAAACTAACATTGAGAGTTCTGTTTCGTACTCAAGTGCATTCCCTTCCTGGGAAGGGCT
Organism: Pan troglodytes; assembly: GCF_028858775.2. Classification (NCBI taxonomy): domain Eukaryota; kingdom Metazoa; phylum Chordata; class Mammalia; order Primates; family Hominidae; genus Pan; species Pan troglodytes. The sequence goes on from NC_086015.1 coordinate 75,008,669, forward strand.
ATTTTGCAACTTACTCGACTGTCTCTGCCTGACTTTGAACTTCAAGCACAATGAATGATGATTACAAGAACACACACACACACACACATGCTTACACACAAGAGGCCTGTATTTCATTTCATATTGCCATCAGGATGTATATTCATGTATTTTATCAATTTACATTCATAGAGCATATGTACACAAATGCCACTTGTCCCTGACTTATAACACAACCCACAGTAAGTGTATTATGAACACAAACCAAGGAGCATAAAAAGTAAACACACAGACACACAGAACTACACCTGATCAAAGATCATTACATCTCCCTATGACTTTTGAATAATTTTGCTGGAAATCTAATATAATTTAAAGATAATAACAAGCTATTTTGCCCTACCACAGAAAATAGGTCTTAGAATAAAAAAAAAGGAAAAGAAAAAGAAAAAAAGGTAGAAAAACAACTTGTAAAAATACAGAAAGGTGCCCCTCATACAAGAAAGAAATACAACAAGGGAACTCAAGTAGCTATAGTGAGATTTATGAAGCCAAACAATAAAAGGATATTCTCTAAGCAGTTAACAGGGTAAAACTGCATTGGACTCAAGGAAAGAATTACTACCTATTTGTGTTCATCTTCAGATCTGTGAATGAATAAAATAGAAATGCAAAAATAGAATTTTAAAAATTTACTAACAGTATTACAAATGAAAGAATACTTCAACAGTAGTAGAATTCTCAGATATTCTAAGAGGGAAGAAAATAATTTAAAAAGAAAACTTTTAATCCACAGCTTAAAAAGAAAAGAAAAATATTCCAACTTTAATAATTATTTTCTTTAGCAATTTTATTAAGATTTAACTATTCTTATAACTTTAAAACAGTAATATATTGTTGTTGTAGAAAACTTGAAAATCCTGAAAAGAAAAAAAAAACCTACCTTCAAATACATACACACTTGATAAGGCACGAATATTTATATCATTCTTTTATATTTAACATAATTTTGTAAATACTTTCTCATGTTCTCAACTCATCTTCAAGAACCTTATTTACTGATGGGTAATAGTCCATCACGTATCAACTTAACTCTAGTTATATGCCAAAATTTAACCATTCCTCTATTTTGGACATTGAGTTTCTCTTCATGTTTGTTATATTTGTAGATAATGTTAGAAATAAAATTTACCAGCTTAAACATGCCAATATTATCACAACTGACTGCTACCAGAAGATACATTCAGAGAAACAGAATCACTCAATTAATGAGTACCAAAATTTAACACTGTGAATATTCTATCAAGTTGCTCTTGAAAAATGCTACATGCCGAGCACATTCTTAGCCAGTATACATATTTTGTGTGATTTTTTCAATTTGGAAACCAGGAACCTGAACTAGTTAGGATGAAAAATTAATATTACTAGTTAAGAACTGTAAATGGTTAAACGGCTGTGCTTCCTGGGTTAAGCTGGGAGTGTTCTGAAAATAATAATATGAGAGAAAATAATAATATGCATTCACTAGCAGGGTTTTGGACTCGAAATGTGTAGAATTTAACACGATGTTTGCTGTTCCCCTTCCTGTTTGTAGTTAACTGACTTGTGAAGGATCCAAGATCTGAATAAAACTATTCACGTCTAAGAATTTACTTTTAGTTCAACTTGTTATCACTATACTTCAAAGGACAGATAACGACTCACTAGGGCCTTAGAAGGCAATCAGTTATACCTGAAGTCTAAAGAAACTCATACTCGTCACACACGGGTACAATTACACATTCAGAAGACCGCTTGTGAATTTGTCTCTTAGTTAAAAAAATTTCTTTATTATGAAAAGATTACATGCTCTTGTTTTCACAAGTTCACATATTAAACTGCAGTGGTTCCCGAAGGAAGTGCACCCCCACACCCCAACCTAGGCATCATTTACCATTCGGGTTTATATTGCTTTTCTAACACATTATTATTTTAAAAAATGGAAACATCCTGTACACACTGTTGTCATTTGCTTTTCATATTTAATATATAACTGGATACTTTTAAATACACAATTGTCTGAAATAAAGTGTTTGGCTTTGGAAGGAGAGAGAACAAGCTGGCAGAGGTGCCTCGATAGCATCTTTTTGGAAAGATACCTAAGAAACTGGAACAACTGTTGCCTCTGGGGAGGGGTACAGGGAGTCAGGAGTAGCAGGGAAACTCAGTTTTCACCATACTTCTTATATGTTTTGAAGTTTTAATTTTGCACATTGTAGGAACTGTTGCTGTGCAATTGTTAATTTTTTTGCACACATATGTGTGTTTGCATATATGTATGTAGTAGAAAAAGAATCAAGTGCTATGCAGGACTTGATTTCCAGTCTGCTGTGTGCTCTAACAGTGGCACAATGAATACCACACACCCGCTGCATGTGTGGCTGGGTCTCGCTTCTAGCTTTGCAGTCGTTCTGTATGAAGCATCATTGGACAACACCAGCTGCACCTCTGAATGGGAGCTTTTCTGTTTTCTCAAAAAAGTGGAACAAGCATTTATATTCTTACTGCCTTTTGGGTCGTGCCAAAAAAGACAAGAAGGGAAATAAAAATGAGGAAAATAATGTCTTTATCTTGAATTAATTTAGAGCTACATTTACAGGATGAAACATGGTGGGAAAAGGATGATTTGGGCATCTGATGGTAAAATAAAGCAGTGAGCCTAATCATTTAGATAAATTATTCAAGGGTAAACTCACCAATGTGTAAAGTATCATTTCTGAAAAGCTGTCAGGGTCAGTGATGAAAACAGATATATTTCCTTTTTAAAAGATTTAAACATGTTTGTCAAAATTAGACTTCTAAAACTTTAGGGTCAATTGTTTAATAAGATGTATTTTACCACAAACTCCCAGGTTGAATATTCCTAGGGGCAGGGATCACTTTTTCAGCTCCATATACTCAGTACCTCCAACAGAACATGGGTTTGAGTTCGGGGGCGGTGGCTCACGCCTTTAATTCCAGCACTTTGGGAGGCCGCAGTGTGTGGATCATTTAAGGTGAGGAGTTTGAGACCTGCCTGGCCAACATGGTGAAACCCTGTCTCTACTAAAAAATACAAAAATTAGTCAGGTGTGGTGGTGGGCACCTGTAATCCCAGCTACTCAGGAGTCTGAGGCAGGAGAATCGCTTGAACCTGGGAGGCAGAGGTTGCAGTGAGCCCGATTGCACCACTGCACTCCAGCCTGGGCGACAGATGACAGAGCGAGACACGGTCCCCCCCCCAAAAAACAAAACAAAACAAAACAAAACAAAAAACCATAGGCTTGATAAATGTTAGGTGGATTTATGAATGAACAGACAGTAAATATATTGTTCTATTTCATTTCTGTGTGGCTATACATTCAACTGGTGTTTGCCTTTTTAAAAATGTCTTGTAGGTAAAGACCAGAATTATGCAAAGCTACATGAGAAACTATCGTTATGACACTTTCTATTATTTAATTTTATTCTGAATATATAAAACACAGATAGTATGCATTTGAGAAAAGCCAGTTAATTTAAATTTCTCTTGATAATCCTTGATATGTAAAAATTAAATATAATTTTAACACAAAAATAGTGATAGCATTTCAGATTAGAAAGAACCAACTTGCATGAAAAGTATAATTACATATAAATATGTAATAATTTCTGACATTAAATGATACCAAATCCAGTATATATTCAGTAGGATATAAGGGTGTCATTTTCAATGACAGTTAAGTAGGATATTTTGTTCTATTTATTTTTTTCTGGATCAAAGTACACCACCCAAGGTCTTCACTTCAACACTGCCCTTAGTTTTTGAGACAATTTTATATAATGGTTATGGTTCCTTATGACATTTCATGGTTACATTCCCAAGGTCACTACTTAACCAAAGCTTCAAACTGGAATGACTAAATCCACCTGCTAAATAAGGACAACTTCTCAACTCTGCTGTCTGCAGTCTTTAGTGATCCTTACACTGTTAGTCCTGTAAGCTAATTTCCCCTGTGGTAACTAAGAGGGAAGAATTTCTGAAGGAGATGAAGCAAAGAGTGACCTTGCTATCTGCCAAGCCATTTCCTGCCAACTGAAATGCCAGTTTTCCCTTCACCTGAAGGCAGATTCCGAGCTTTTCCTGTGCACTGACCCAACTTCTCATCTGTCTTTTAAGTATCCCCTTAATTTTTCTTCCCTTTTCCAAATCTGCCTCTTTCCAAATTTGCCTGTTTTCCTCCTCTCCAAATTTCCGATTCATCTGCAGCAAAAGGCTACATACATCTGTGCCCATTACGGTTTATGCCTCCCCACAAACACCAAAAAAAGGAAATCCTGCCTAAATTATAAACTGTATTTTATTTCACTGGCACGTTATTTGATAAATTAAATTACAGAAGACTATGTTGGTTGTTCTCCACTCACTCAAAATTGTGGAAATACATTTTTCAAGTTTTACTGAGTTATAGTTTACATATCATACAATTCACTCATTTAAAGTGCATAATTCAATATTCACGGAGTTGTGTAACCATCATCACCAACTAATTTTGGAACATTTTTATCATCCCTCAAAAGAAATCCTGTACCCATTAGCAGTCATTCCCCATTTCCTCCCAACTCCCAGCCCTTGCCAATCCCTAATCTTTCTGTCTCTAGAGGTGTGTCTATTTTGGACATTTCACATCAAGGGAATCATACAGTATATGTTCTTTTATGCCTGGCTTCTTTCACTTCCCATAATCCTTGGAGTTTCATTCGTTTACACTGTAGCATTTACTAGTACTTTATTCCTTTTTGTAGCTGAATAGTATTCCATTGTACATACATAGCACATTTATCCATTCATCTGTTGATGAACATTTGGGCTATTTCCACATTTTGGCTATTGCGAGTAGTGCTGGTATGAAGGTGTATGTACATGTACTCTAAGTATCTGTTTTCAATTTTAGGGGATATCTACCTAGAAGTTGAATTGCTGGGTCCTATGGTAACTCTACGGTTGACATTTGGAGGAACTTTGAGACCGCTTTCCAAAGCACTTTATATTCTCACCAGCACTGTGTGAGGGTTCTAATTTCTCCACGTCCTTGCCAATACTTGTTACGTATCTTTATTCCAGCCATCCTCACAGCTAGGAAATGGTACCTTATTGTGCTTTTGATTGAATTTCCCTAATGATTAATGAGGCTGCACATATTTTCATGTGCTTACTGCTATGTGTGTATCTTCTATAGCAAAATGTCTATTACGAGCCTTTGCCTATTTTTTAATTGGGCTGTTTTTTGCAAATATTTACTCCTGTTTTGTGGGTTATCTTTTTACTTTCTTTATGGTGTGCTTTAAAGCACAAACATTTTGAATTCAGAGGAGGTCCAATTTATATATTTTTTCTTTGGCTCCTTCTGTTTTTGGTGTTACATCTCAGAAACCATTGCCTAAACGCAAGGTAACAAAGAGTTACTTCTAGCTTTGCTTTAAAGAACTTCATAGCTTTAGCTTTCACATTTAAGCCTATGGTCTGTTTTAAGTTAATTTTTGCATATGATATGAGTCAGGGGTCCAAGTTCACTTTTTTTAATGTTGTCCCAGCACCATTTGATAAAAACACTACTCTATCCCCAATGAATGGTTTGATAAAAGTATCAAACCATTACTTTTGTCGAAATGAACGTAAATGTAAGCGTTGGCATTTTTAAAATTTCACTTTTCTTAGATTTCTTTTTCCCCAACATACTGCTCATGTTTTCAAAAGAATTTATAGTTAAAATTATATAACAACTTTTGAAATTACATTAAGCTATAAAATAACTTTTGAGGTTTGACGGGTAGGGGGAGAGATAGGTTTTTAATAAAAATAAAACCATAGCAGCTGAACTTTTTGAAGAATAAGTGCCTAAGGGCAACTTTGTTTCCCAGATCCTGTTGATCCTTTGTGTACTGAAAAACCTTTGCAGAATGTGCTATGTGGCTTTCTCTGCTTAACATGTAAATGGAGTGTAACTGTTCCTTTTACTGAGGGCCAGCACTATTTCCCTATAGGAATGGTTGGGAGCACAGTGTTGGGAGGCCTCATTTGTCATGATAGCTCTGCTTGTAACCAGGAATCCTGCGAGTCCTTTCACTGCTCTGCCCTCCAATTCCCTCATTTGAAAACTGAAGAGAATCACACAAGAGCTCCTCCCAGTGGTAAAACCTCCACCAAACTTCCACCAAGGATATGCAGATGGCATAGGGAACAGGCACCAATGGCACATCCTGGTATTGACAAGATGAATAAGGAGTAGGTGCTGAACGGAAATCCATTAAAGGAATGAATGAAGCCCCTCAGGAAGGAGTATCGGTGTCTTCATCATGGCTGTGGAGCAGGGGGCTGGTTGCTATTCCCCTCTCACTCATCCCTGACCCACAGCAAATACACAAACCAAAAAGCACTGTGCATCCCCTTTCCCACCTCCTTTGACTTAAAAGCTGTTCTGCCTCCCTCCCTTCCCCCACTGGCCACCTTCTTCATTCCCACCATTTAGGACTTTCATCCGTCCAGCCAACATTTATGAACTCCGACCCTGAGACAGGCACCGAGCATACTCATCAGTAAGGCTGCTTTGTTGACAAAAGACTTCCATGTCTCTCTTTGTCTGTTATCCTTCCAAATTATTTGGTCTCATGTCCATGTGCACAACTTTATGTCAACCTAACAACACTGTAAGCCACAGAATCCTCCTTTTTCAGGTCCATCCCAGCCTGCGATTTTTGTCTGCACGGTAAGAGACTGCTTATTCCCAGCCAAAACATTACATTAAATCAGACACCTTGGGTTTCTAGAAAGCTGTTCTCTTCATACACAATTTTAGCCCTATCTACTAATAAAGAGTGTCTTAAGCTACACTTACGCTACAATGGCAGGCATCGATGGAAGCCACTACTATTTTAAAGCTTTCAGATTTATTTGCTGATTCTTCAATGACAGCTTATACAAAATGATCCTACTTTCCCTTTTCTCTCTTCACTTTTTAGTTCTTATCACATTTCCCTGCCTGTGACTCTGTTATCATAGCTTACTTTCAATGAGATTGTACCGAACCATATCACGTACTTCTTAGGTTTGAAGATGGGAATACGAATTTGATCTGAGAATATTCTAGTGATGAGGTCCTATCTGAAAATATAATCAGACTTCTGATTTGAAATTACTAAATTTACAAAAACTAATTGCTATCAAATATTTGTGAAATATTTGATCATTAACTCGAATGAAACATGCTCAGTCACACAAAATGATACCAAACTAGACGAGCTGGCCTTGAAACTTGATCGCAACGACCTTTTCTAAGAAGAGCAAGGTAGATTCACAATCTCAAAGAGATGATTCCTTAAATACTTAGCACCATTTTCCACTTTACAGTTTATTCTTCTGGCGTTTTTCATACTGTTATATATCCCCTCGAAATCAGCTGGAAATCAGCTGGAAAAGAAATCACAATCTCTTGCAGAAAACAGAACGACAGGTAAAGTTTCTTCACGTTCCATACTGTAGCATCGGGGGAAAAGGTCTTACACCTGCCCAAAGACGAGCAGATGAGACGTGGGAACAGGAGAAACGACGATGCAAGCGCCGCATGCGTTTCCCTGGCAGCTTTGTAAAAATGACCTTTCTCCTTCAACTGTCACTGAAAACACTTTGAGAAGCAGATGGGCTTCTTATTTCACACCGAAGAGTTGGGAGACAACTTAGACACTGCATTTCTAGCACACTGCCTTAATTTTCACTTCTCACTCACTGCAGAAAAACACCACCCTACATGTTTATTAATCAGTTTTCCAAAAGTAAGTTGACAATGGGTCCTGTAATCCTCCCACAAAGAGAAGGGTGTTTTATTAAAGCCTATTAAAGGGCCTACCCTAGAGTGAATAAGGATGGAGTTCTCTACAAACTGTAACAAACACACATGCTTCTCTCTCTCTCTCTCTCACGCAGGGAATCCTTGACTCTCCTTCCCCAGAACGCTCATCATCTCAATTTTCTGCTGCTTTTCAAATCATGTTTAATTAGAGGATTTCACATTCCCATGTGATACGATATTCATGAGTAAAACTTGCAATTGGAGTGACTGTGAATTAGTCTACTAAGTGCCAGATTTGTGATTTTAAACAATGATGGAGATTATTGTTATTATCTGCTCTCAATATTGTGCTCTGAGAGGTGAGGACTACCTTAACTAACTTTACATCTGAAATACAAGCTATTAACCATTTATGTCCAGACTTAGTTTTTGTTCCCCCCTTCTTTCTTGATTTGCAAATTATGCTGGGAGAAATAAGAGAGTTATTTTTCTATAGTGGTCCTCAGGGCATGGCTCATGGCCAGTGGTGTGCTGGGTGGGTTTGCATGGTATACCCTCACTTCCATAGTTCTGGACTTACATTCATCTGCGTTGGATAAAGTTTTTACGAGTACATCAGAAACATGATTTCTCAGTAGTTACTTTTTACACAACCTATTTAAACGAGACGATTTATGAAAAATATGAAGTAGATAATAGTAATAAGTATATGCAGACAAGCCAAAAATGGAGAATGGCAGGAGAATGACTCAAAGAATGTTGACTGGGCCCTAAGGGACTGTAAAAACTGTGTCTGGGGAAAAGGGCATACAACCTTCCTTTCCCATTGCTATTCCTAGAGTAGTGCTTCTCAAACTTTATTACAGATATAAATCCGATTCGGTGGTTCTGGGTGGTGGGGTGGCGCACGACTATGCATGTGGAGTAAGCCCCCAGAGCTGCTGGGCCATGGACCATAACATGAGTACCAAGGATCTTGGGTGTTCCCTGATCTGTATCTGACCTAAAAATGTCTATGCTTAAAGAAATAGTCACAAGGATGCCCTCTTTATAACAAGATGGATGGACATAGATAAATATGTAAGGGGGTGGCACTGGGCAACCTCCCCAAGTAATAGTTGCAAACTCACAGAAATGCTTGCTGGCTCAAAATTATTTAAAAATTAATGCAAGGCTGTATTTCTTTTTTGTTTTTTAAAAGTAACAAAACAGGTAAGGCTGAAGGAAGTTAGCACAGGGAAAAGGTCACTTTCTGTTTCTGTTTAACAAACACCAATTTTACATCAGCACAGATCTGTTGGGTGATATGGTCAGTGATTAATGTTTACCAGATATTACACTGATCAAGATTATCCCAGAGTAAACTACTGAATCAATGAGTTTAAAAACTTCACAGTCCCCAAACTCTAGGTCTGCTTTAAGTATCTTCTAAGCCTGGTTCATATCCCTAAGGATGTATGTGAGGAAAAGCAGAGTCACAAATCAACTTTTTAGGAAGGTTAAGTGACAGTCTTGAATTTTTCTAAGAAATTAGGGTATACTAGGAAGGCAGGGTTTCCATGCACTTGGCACAGTACCATATTCAGTCAAGGTCCCTTCCCTCTGAAAAATGAGAAAAACCTATGAAAACATACCAACTCATAATATGCACACACTCAATGGGGTCCACACAATGTCAAATGGAGCAAGAAAGCATACTTTGAAGATTTGCAGATGTATCTTAATTTGTAATGGACTAAAATATATCTAGTGTCTCCAACTTCTGATTTCACAGATATCATTTCTTAGAATGAGGCTCATTTTATTTAAGAAATGACTTGATTTAAAGAAAATAATACAAATAATCACATAAGCAGACAGGGCAAACCTCACAACAATGGGGCGCATATTCAAACGACTCAAGTTTGGAAAAGCAAAAGCTCATAAAGTAGTCCTTGAGGATCCAGTCTGTAGCTGGGTTAACTTCGCAGGTTGACACTGACAAAGTAGCAAGTCTCTGAAGACGTACTTTAATTTGAATTTTCACAGGGGATGGCAGAGCCTCACGGTCGTTCTGGACTTAGGGGTCAAAGACCCACAAAGGCCCCAACAGCACAGTGTAGTGTGTCTGATGCTTTTAGGACTAGAGTTTCTTCCTCCAGATTTAAGGGCATCTCATTTGTAAGCTACCTATGTGACCAGCAACTGGCTGCTTTACCAATGGTAAGAACCTGAGGCTAGGTGCCACGAAAGGTAGTAAGTCTGGCAGTTATTTTCATCACTAACCATGTCACCAATCTCCCCTATCTCCCCCCCCCTTTCCAGCCACACTGGGCAAAATGTGCCATCTTGATTCCCAGATGCCAGGAGTATTTATGTGGCATAGCAGGAGAATGGAGCAGAGAATCAGAGCTGTAGTACCGGAGGCTGGTTGGTGTGCTTGGATCACAATGCAATCGCAAACAGAGCAGGTGATGACAAGCACAAAATGCCTGTATTTGCAAGGTGATGAGTGAAGGAATAAATAAAGGAAAAGAACAAGAAGAGGCAGAGGTCCATCTTTTGTTTCTGACACCAGTAAGGGCTATTCTGAGTTTGTAACTAAAAGTTTACCACTGGCAGTATTAACACTGGGATCTCGTTAAGAAAACAGAATGCTTTCCAAAAAGTGGTGTGAGCAACTGTGTCAATACAGACATAGGGATCACTAATCCAAAAGTTATTAACACCATTAGGCAGGCATTCTCATTATGTCAATGCAAGTGTGTTTGCACTGGTGAGTCACAAGGTCTATGTGGAACCTTGTCCATATGTTAGAGGAACCAATGACACCCAAAAAAACCAACGACTGTAAACAAAGTTCCAATATTAATTCTTATTTTCTTCCCCTCCCCAGTATTCTATGGAAGTCAGCAAAAGATTTCTAAGAGTTACATCATACTTCAAAAGCAGAACCATACACAAGGGCCAGACCAGAAAGCAGGAGATGAAGGGACAAGTTAGCCAAAGATACAAAATGGCTCAAAACTATCAGGCACTTGCTTATGTATTTCCTTAGAATTACTCCCTACTTTATGTAATTACATTTATTTCTCTATAGCACAAGATGCCTCATTAACATTCACTGGGTTAAATTCTTCTCTATATTTAATTCAGCAGATTTTATTAAACACCTACTTTGTGATAATCATGTTAGGTTCTTAGATCAGTCTCCAAAACTGGGATGCATATGACCTACATCATATATTTAAGATTTGATATTACATATATGAGTCATAATATTAAGATTTCAGTATACACATATTAATATTAGAACTTGAAAATGTATATATACATTTCTCACCCTCTTAGCCACCAATTTTTATAACATAAGTAATATATATTAGAAACATGTATATAATTAATAAACATACTTAGTAGGGGTACATATTCAACACTTTTATACTGATGGGTAAAAAATCAAGTTTGGTGGTCACTGGCATTGACTGCAACTATAAGTAAGTTCTCATCCTCGGAAAGAGTTCTACCCAATTCTCTAGTTGGGGAGACAGTGATAACTGAACAGATGGCTGGAACATAAAGTACTGTAACATTTGATCTGGGCCTTAACGTATCAGTAGGAGCTCAGGTGATGAAAGGAATAGAGTGAGAGCAGAGAACCGAAGCACACACAAAAAAATCTAGGAAGACAAAACCAGAGCCCTTACGAATGAAATTAAGGCCAAAATTGAAATTGTTTTTTTTTTAAATTTTGCTCCATAAAATAGCTTACATTGGGCCACAGTCTTGAGAATTTTTCTCTCTGAAATGCTGAGTCTTGGCACTGAAACCTGTATTTTCCTAAGTAATGGTAATCCAGATCACTTATCCGTCACTTTGAACTTCAGTAGAATGCCACACCATAAGGATACCAGGTGGGGACGTTGTAGGGCAGTGGTGGTTCTCAGAGTATGGGTCTGGAACTTGTAAAAGATGCAAATGTGGGGGCCCCACCCCAATTTACTGAATCAGAAACACTAAGGGTGGAGCCCAGTAGCCTGTATTTTAGCCATTCCCCCAGGGGGATTCTGAGGCAAGCTAAAGATTGAGATGTACTTGTAGCAGAAACTTAAGTTTTCTCATGGTTTGGAGCAGCTACAGGTATCGACAACAGCTAACCAGGTTCTCTTACAGCAGTGCTCGCCAACCTTTTTGGCACCAGGGACTGGTTACATGGAAGACAATTTTTCCAGGAACTGGGGGGCAGGGAATAGTTTCGGGATGATTCAAGCACATAATATTTATCATGCATTTATTTCTATTATTATTACATTGTAACATATAATGAAATAATTTTACAACTCACCATAATGTAGAATCAGTTGGGAGCCCTGAGCTTATTTTCCTACAAATATAGACAGTCCCATGTTGGGGTAATGGGAGACAGTGACAGATCATCGGGCATTAGATTCTCATAAGGAGCACACAACCTAGATTCCTTGCATGTGCAGTTCACAATAGGATTCACGCTCCTGTGAGAATCGAATGCCTCGCTGATCTGATAGGAGGCGAAGCTCAGGTGGTAATGTGAGCGACGGGGAGCGGCTGTAAATACAGATGGAACTTCACTCACTCACGTGCCTCACCTCCTGCCGTGTGCCCTAATTCCTAACAGACCATAGACCAGTACCAGTCTGTGAACTGGGGTTTGGGGACCCCTGTCTTACAGCACCTGTGGCCAAAGAGTGGCAAGTATAGAAGTACTCTTAATGGGTTCTTGACCTTTGACATCTCATTAGTTCACTTTCTTCTGAACATTTCATGTAGTCTCTGCAATGAAATTTAGTGCCTACTATATGCCAGGCTGGCTTGTGCTGGGTGATGGGGATGTGGCAATGGACAAGAGAGTTAAAACCTTTCCCTTACAGCATTCATTGTGTTAGAAAATCTCATGTGAGGCAGATATAGGGGGAACATACACACACTATGATGTTCCACTAGTGCTCGTTTTTAATTTTTTTGAGACAGAGTCTTGCTCTGTCACCCAGGCTGGAGTGCAGTGGTGTGATCTCGGCTCACTGCAATCTCTACCTCCCGGGTTCAAGTGATTCTTGTGCCTCAGTCTCCTGAGTAGCTGGGATTATAGGCATGCACCATCATGCTCAGCTAATTTTTATATTTTTTGTAGAGACAGGGTCTCACTATATTGCCCAGGCTGGTCTCAAACTCCTGGCCTCAAGTGATCCACCCGCCTCGGCCTCCCAAAGTGCTGGGATTGTAGGCATCAGCCACCACGCTTGGCCCATTTTTAACAAGTCATGCCCTGTGTTACGTTTTGTATATACTTCTATCACCATAGTTATTAATAATACACTGACTTTCAAGTGTCTGTTTCTATGTTTGTTTTTCTGATTAGCTGTGAGTTCCTGAAGGGGAAGAACTACATTGTGGTCATCTTTTAATTCCCAGAATCTACAGAGTTATTATATAATACATGCTCAATACATGTGGCATGAATGAATAAATAGCTTTAATAATAATTAACAATAAGTTAATATTTATTGAGGACCTACTATGTGCTCAGCAACTAAAACATATATTAACTCATTTAATCCTCACAATTTGATCTAAGACGAGGTAAGGGCTGGTAGCATACCCGATTCAGGGGTGGGAAACTGAGGCACACCAAGCTCAAGTAACTTAAGTAGAGCAGCCTGCATTCTTCAGTCCAGTCTTTGAGGTTAAACTGGGTTAACTAGGTTAAACCCTTCTCTACCTTTAATTCAGTAGATTTTATTAAACACCTACTTTGTGATAATCATGTTGGGTTCTGATAGGAGGCTAAATACCACCAAACAACACAGTGGCCTGACATGAAACCGGTATGGTCCATAACGCAGCCAAATATCTTCTATGCCTGCCTCTGCCTCAGGGCCTTTGCTTCTGATGTGCCCTTAGATTGGAGGGGGTCTTCCCTTTCTTATTCACCTTTGTTCCAGGGCCACCTACAGGCTTTGCCAGACCAACTTACCCCAACAGTAACCTCAGCCCCACAAATAATACTTACTCCCTTTCCTACTTTTTCTGTTTCCAGAACTTAACTGTGCTTGTGTAAATGATTTGTTTGTTCTATTTCCCTTCTACTGCAGTGTCAGCTCCCTGAGGACAGGCTGTGGAGCTCACAGCTACATTCCCACACTAGGACCACACCTGGCCTGTGGTTTGAGCTTGGTAAGTTTGGTTGAATGGATATACCTTGCAAGTGTCCTGTGACTTCTGTCCCACTGAGGAACACATTTTTTCTTGCACTTTGGACAACTTCCCATTTATCCTTGTTGAGTTTCTTTTTATTTCTGTCTGTACAGTCCTCTAATTTATTCAAACGCCACTGGATTATTCCAGCTCTTGGTGTCAATTTTTTTCTAATTAAAGTAAACTGCCATTTTTCTCTCACACTGATCTTTAACACGAGACATCTTGTTCTTGTCATAAATCTGACTCATATGGAAAAATGTAAGTTGAATATAGGGGCTCATATGTACCACAATGTTTCTATCAATATTTCAGACATGAAAGTAGAGTCACAGACATAGATATCTGCCTGATTCTCAGGTCTATGGTCATGATTTCGGTGGAGTGTTCGCTTTTTGGATGTATGACCCGGAATTCCACTGATTACTAAAATGACTCCTTTGAAAGCAAATATCACATCATTTGCACAAACACTTCAGGTTTCCTCTTTCTTTCTGCCACAGTACATCTTCAAACACTCAACATTCACAGCCAAGATGTAAAATACACAATACACAAAAGCTCCTTCAAAGACATATCTCAAAGTACTGTAAAAAAAGCAATGGAGAGAAAGAGAGAGATCGGCTTGCCATTAGACTGATTTCCTTGAAGACTATAAAAGGAATGAAATTTGAAGGTCATAAAAGTCTGTCTATTTGTTTAGGGAAGTCTTACAGGTAGTATAAATATCATCAGCTACAGTTGCTATGGGGTCTGTTTGTTTACCAAACAAGAACACAAATAGTTACACAAAAGCAGAACAAGGCTTGGGTATATAAATGGAGAAGGCTTTTTGCCTCCTGGTGAATTTTCCAAAGTGTCTTTTTAAAAAGTCCCTATTTTTCACCCTGTGCACTGGGAAATCTCTGTTTTCCTGATTCTTTGCACTTCTCACACCTCCAGCCAATGTTTTACTCTCAGATTTCTGAGGCGGATAATGATTTTCTTTTTTCTTTCTCTTCTTTCATTTTAAGACTTAGAAACCACAAATATTAGACCAACAATCCAAACTGGACAACCAAAATAGTTTTCACAATGGAAAATGCTAAACAAACAAACAAACAAAAAACAAAAAAAGAGGTGGGGAAGAGAGAGCAAGAACAACAAAACCCACTAATTTCTAGAAGAATCCTAGTACAAGCATGGAGTCCTTATGTTAACACACAACCACCCAGCCAGAAAAGTCCATGTGGATGTGTGTTTTTAACTGACTTTCTATGAACCAAGTGTGTTTCATGCACTAGAATTGTACCTGCTGAGTTAACCACGTGATTCAAAAAATAAAGGGGGAGGAAAGGAAGCCAGCAAGGCTATTTTCGCATCTCTTCTTGGTTGAGAGAGTACATGTGAGTGTGTGTGCGTCATAACTCAGATCTACAATAAAACAAACTGCACAACAGAGGCTGCCTGAGTGGAGGCCTGCTCTTCACACTACATTGACCGCAGTACCCGCCCGGCGCAGCCCCGATGCCTTCCTGTGAATGGGACAGATTGCCATATGGATGAAGACACTGAACAAGCTGTACAACTCTTGGCGACATGTGCCCGGGGGGATTGTCCCATATTAACACCACCTGGGCTGTGGCAATTGTGCTCTGTCTGTGCAGTGGCACTGAGGAGCCCAACAGGATGTTATTTTAGAGTACACACAAAAAGGAAAATTACAGTTAAGAGAATTCTCTGGCTAGCGTATCTGTTGCTCAATTCCCAAAATAGTTTCCCAAAGGAACGGTTATCTTCTTTATTCACACAGGCAGAAGTGACAAGCTGGAACACATATTAACAATTTCCCTTTGTGAGCTTCCACTATTGTTTTAATGAGGAGAATATAGTTTATAATATACTTAGGCCTTGACTGATTACAAAGGGGTATGGAATAAAGAACTTCAGGAATGCTGTACATATCTAACGCACTCATTTGCATTGCCCCAGTGAGCCAGTCGGCAGAGAGGTAGCTCCCTCGGAAAGACCTATGGAGCCAGGCTACGGGGTAACACTGGTGCGAACACAGCAATAAAACAGAATAACTGTGCAAAAAAGCATCTTTGCAAATCTTGAAAAGGAACATGACATCCGCTTAAGTCTCCAGCATAGGTCCCCCCTTCATCTGGCTCCAGTATTGGCTTAAGAGCATAAGACTCCCAGCTGTCATTTATTATAAGAATAGGACTTTTCCAAGCCACTTTTCCTTTCAAAGGGAAGGCCCTTGACTTCCCTTTGCACTTTCGGTTGGTTTCAATATCCATCAAAGAAAATCTTCTGTCTAATTTAAGTGGTGAAGGTGTGCAATTCAACAACAACTTTTTATAGGTAAAAGAGTAAAACCGAGTACCATGGACAATACCATCAGAGTTTCCAAAAGGCTGGTTCTCATTCTTCTCCTGCCACATGCTTTCCCTCACATCCTTGGTGTGGAATAAATGTTAAGGAAAGCTAAGACACATTTGGGAGGAGGGGACACAGGCCTTCCCACTCAAGTGCAAATACTTGCAAAATGCCTGGGTGCCAACAAAGGAATTTGGCAGAGAACCTGTATCAGCAGCAGCGGCGCATCAAAAAAGAATGTCTACCTTACAAGGTGAAAGAAATGGGGGGTCCAAAGATGGTTTTGGGTGGGAAATCTGGCACATTAGACACGGAATAGCCTGTGGCTGAGATTCATATTATACAACATCCTAATAAAAAAATTCAAATCAACCAAATTTAAGAGTAACTCAGAAAATGAACATCACTCTCCAGACCCATGATGTCATTTTATTGGAAAGCATTTATCATTTAAACACAATAAATAGAAAGAGATTTATAGAGTCTAATGATGCTGTGTTATGGTAAAAGGCACTTTATTGAGGTAAGGCACAACAGCTGTTAGAGAATAATGGCTGAGGTTTTTTTGTTTAATCACCCCACAAAGTGAACAGTCAAAAAAAAAAAAAAAAAAAAAAAAAACCCATAAACCCTTCCCTTATGGCATGCCAATATTTTAAAGATTTTCTCCCGGTGCCCTCCCTGCATGTGTGAATGACAGGCGGTGATACGGCACCATGCCACATGGCCCTGAGAGAATCCTTTCTCCCACTTCTAAGTCCCAAAAGTGATTGGTTTTAAGCAATCAGACACATCACAGTTCTTCAAAGCATGATGGCTGCCAAACACCAGGCAGCATGTTTAGGGTACAAAATGCTGATTCGCCCCCAGGGTGCTTCTGTCTGACCTCAGCAGGAACAGCTTTTGCCCTAAGTAGGTTACCTCCCCGACAGATAGACATGGGACGGTGATGCTGCCAAGAGTCTGCTTTGGAGCAAAAATAAGTACCTGTATCTTAGGCCTCTGCAGTTAGCCACACCTGGTCCTCTTTCCGGTCCCCTACACCTGACAAGACATGCCCAGCACGCCCTCTATATTCTCCACTGTGCGTCACTGGTTTCTAACCTCCTGACTTCCCTGCCAGCAAAAAGATGAGGTGGGTGCAAAGGAAACTGGCAACGGGGATTTTCCTGGGGGCTTCTTCTAAATTACTGCTGAAAAGACAGGTCTGGCCCCAAGCTACAACCAGTGGAGGCTACCATCTGGACTTGATCCGGAGCTTTACCCACTCTGTAGTCCAATTCTCATCAAAAGTCTGGGCTGTAGTGAAGGTGGTCTGGGGAGCAGCCCACTGGGAGCCACCAGAATCTGGCAGTCACTGCAAGTCCCTGAGGGTCAGGGAAATCTCAGGTCTAGTCCCTGCATGGTCACTAACTAGCTATGTGACGTGTGCAAGCGATAACATCATTCTGGGCCCCAGCTGCACCCTCTGTACAAAGGGGAGAATACCCCATAAGGTTACTATGAGGATTAAATAGGAAAATCAAAAAATAAAAATAAAAAATAAAAAAAACTAAAAATAGGAAAATCAGTATAGTATCAAGCCCTGTGTCAAGTCTGTTGAGCATTGTGTCTGGCACACAGTAAGAGTTACATAAATGTTAGCTGCATTCTCATCACCACCATCACATGTCAGGTCCTTTCATCCTTGACAAGAGCAAAACAGAACCTTAAATTTGTGTCTCTTGCCTGTGATCACAGAGCCAAGGAGTGGGTCTCAAGTCAAGGTCTCGTGGTAGCTCCTAAGGAAAGGAAGCAAATGGGGTCTGGTCCATTCAGTCATATGATTTCTACTCTGTTGGCTCACGTAAGAATGGCAAGTCACTAGTTTTGAGGACTGAACCTGTCTGGTGGCTCCCCGGTGGGCTGCTCCCCAGACCACCTTAACTACAGCTCTGACTTTTGATGAGAACCTGTCTGGGATGTGAATCAAGTGTCTGGAGAAAAGTCCTGTTCTTTCCAAGTGTCAAAACCTCAGTGATAAACACACAGCTTCCATTGCTTCTCAAACTTGAACATGTATTCCAAATTCCTGAGGCTCTTGTTACAATGCAGATCCTCATGCAGGTCTGGGGCAGGGCCAGAGACTGAGTTTCTAACAAGCTTCCAGGTCACAGCAGAGCTCCTGGTCTGCAGCCTCTGAGTAGCAAGACTCCAGGGTATGTAGGGCAAATGCAAATTCCTGCACCCCATCTCAGACCAAGAAAGTCCAGGTTTCAGAAGAAAGGCCTAGGAAGCTGTGTGTTTAACAAATACCCTCTGAAAATATCATCAGGGAATCTGAGAAACACCAGGCTAATGGTGAAGGTCAGGAGTCAGCAACTGTTTCTGTAAATGGTCAGATAGTAAATATTTCAGTTTTTGTAGCCTATATGGTTTCTGCTGCCACTACTCAAGCTTGCCATTGTAGTGTCAAAGTAGCCGTAGACAATACGTAAATGAATGTGACTGTGTCCCAATAAAACTTTATTTACAAAAGGAAGCAGTGGGCTGGATTTGGCGGGCTGACCATAATTTGCCGAGCTCTGTTATAGTGTTATAGATTGTTTAAATGCCTTGACTCATGTTGGCAGGAAGTAGCAGTAACAATTTTGAAGACAATTTGGGGGAATTTGACCACAGGTTCTCCAAAATGCTCTAATGGGGAAGAAAGATTTAAAATAACTAGCTTGCTCAGTATTTCAAATCAAAATAAATACAAATTGTCCTCTGATTTTTGGGAAAAAAAAAAAACTGAAATGAGGAAAAACTCTTCAAAATAATGGGAGCTAGAGTTTACTGCTTAAATTTCAACAGGTCCTACATATCAGAGAACATGCACCAGTTAAAGGCTTGTGTATCTGGAACAGTTCTGAAAACTAACTTCTAGAATTTTAGCAAGTAAACCAAGAGCACTGACATTTATTCACAAACACAGAATTTAGTTTAAAAAAGAAAAAAAAATGCAACACTAGACATGTACATGTTTCAAAGTTCCTTGCCTTTTGAAAATAACAAGGCCTGTAAACACAAATGTTATTGTTACATAGTCAAATACATGGCAACATGTCAAGAGGCCACAAATCAAAAACAGAGACTGTGTATCAAGTGAAACTGTCTGTAAGTACACTAGCCAGGCGGAAACCTTCAGGGGTTATTTGAAGGCAACTGCCAACTGTGGAGTGGAGAAAATGCAAGCGACAGTAATACACAGGGCTCCGTCAATAAATGATGAGAACAAGGCAAGGACTATCGTGACTGAAGAGAGGGTAGGTTAAACCTCATAGAGTAAAGCGCCCAGTGTGCGTCCCCTGTTTCTAATACGATACCTCAAAAAAGCAGAGGCTGCCCAACCGCGATCTGATCAGGGTTTAAGGAAACATCTTTGACCAAATGCTTAAGGACACCTTGGAACAAATACTTAGAACAGCTATGAATCCGAGAAATACTCGAGTTATAAAACATCTAATGATGGTGGCTGAACTGAAAGCAAAAAAGCTGGGATGAGAAAAAAGGGAATATTTCTGATTTGGACTATAGAGGACAGCTGAAATGAAATAAAAAGCATATGATGTGTTCATTGAGGAAACACAGGATTTATAAGGCAGGAAAAAAGTGGGGATACGTTATTTTGGATCTGCCTGTGTGTAAATCCCCCATGAGGTTCATTTATGTTCTTTATGTGCTGTTTCAGACCAAAATGATTTATAGCTTGTAAATCCCACCTATCCCGCTTCATGAAAGGCCTGGTAAATATGAATACACACCATAAAAGAGAAAACTCTGGTATTTTCTTTTAAACGCAGGGATTTGCACACAGTAGGTTAACTTAATACGTGTTTTGTCAAATTGAATTTCAATTAAATTTAAAGTATCTTTTAGGGACACTCATTTTATCGTAATTTAGTATTCACTTCTATGCTGAATGAAAACTTTAAGTACTATTTTGCAGACTAAAACACAGATCTGAATTTGGATCTTGGATATGCCACTAACCACCAGTTCTATGACCCTGGGTTAGTTATTTAATTTCTATTATTCGATTTCCTCATCTGTAAAATGGGTATAATCATCCTTACTGCTTCCTGAGTGGTCAGGTGGATAAAATGAGACATCACTCCATATGCAAAAGTCTAGCCAGTGCTTGGCACAGAGAAGGAACTGATTAAATGTGAGTTCTTGTCCCTTTCCCTAGCGCACCATAATGTAATGTGATATTTCAAATTTTAATTTAGGCAATTACTTAAGTAGTAATTGCTATTTGTATTTACATAGCTGCTTTGATCCAAGAAGCTCAAAGGGCTTTACTAAATTTAGCATTTTAATAAATGTTTCATTTGCATTCTGTTGATTCTGTTTACCCACACCAAAACTTGGAATTTTCTAAAGCAAGACAATTAGACAGGGAAACAAGACAGTATCTTCATATGTACAGGTATCCCAGGCCTGAGTTTTGTCTGTTTCCCTAAGAAGTCGAGACTCTCTGTCCCTATGGAATAAAATGACAGCAAGAGGCTTGAATGCACCTGCTTCCTCTTGCTGCTCCCCTTTAGCTGCGCCATTGAACTTGATCCCCACCACACTTTTCTCAGGCACTGACAACACAGGCATGTTTATTGCACCAATGAATTTATATACAATCAGCACAATAAACATTATTAAATTGTCGGAGAAAATCAAAGCACGAAGCATGGTGCCAGTACTGAATTCTAATGATGCTGAATGTCCATGATTACACAGGGACAGGATCTTAACAAGCCTTGATTTGAACGCTGGCATCCGCCTCACAAATCACATGGGCCGCTCCTCCCGTAATAGTGCTGAATATTGATAAATGTCTCTACCCTGCGCAACAGGGAAGTGGGTTTCTATTGGCAATCTTTACCAAAGTGTGTTTTTTCCCTTCTCTACACTCAAGGGTTTACCCTGAATGATTTAATTATAATTTTCCTTGTGTAAGACAAATTAAAGAGGAGAGTAGGAGTGTCGTGCCAAGCACATTATTTATCTCCTTAACAGATTGCAGCTCACCAAACCCCAGAGCTGCTGCTACTGCAGTGGCTGCTCACAGGAGCCAGCAAAATGCACGGGGGCAAGAGTGGGGGAGAAGGAGTTTTCCAAATGGCATGGAAATACATATGCAACTCAGTTGAGATCATTAGCCATCTCACTACTTTGAAAACAACAGTAACTCTCACAACACTACCTTTTTCCAACAAATTTTCCCATCGAGCACCCCCAGATCATGTCAGAAAGAAATCTTAAAGCTGCTAACCCACGATCAAGGTCATGGGGTCAGATGGTTATTCAGTGTGGCAGAGACTCTTTCCTTGCCCATCAGAATGGAGGGAAAAGAATATTACACAGAAATCAAAGAAGAGCTTGGAAGGACACGTATTTCACAAATGCATTGATGAGTAAGAGAGAAAACTTATCCAAGGCAGTGACAAGAAACTCCTGAGACAACTGGCAGATCAGTGTACAGTGAGACCATACCTTTATAGTGACAGCTTTGTTTTGGTATTTAACTGGTTATCACACGTGATTTTTAAATTAAGCCTAATAAGGTAATGCTACATAATATGCATTTGAAGTATTTATATGTATACGAAGCTGGCTAACTAATAATTGCTTTTTTTTTTTTTTATTAAGAGACAGGATCTTGCTTTGTTGCCCAGGCTGGAGTGCAATGGTGTGATCATGGCTCACTGCAGCCTCAAACTCTTGGGCTCAAATGATCCTCCCACCTCAGCCTCTCAAGTAACTGGGACTTCAGGTGCATGCCACCATGGCAGGCTAATTTTAAAAAAAAAAAAGTTTAATAGAAATTGGGGTCCCTCTATATTGTCCAGGCTAGTCTTGAACTCCTGGCCTCAAGCAATCCTCCTGCCTCGGCCTCACAAAGTGCTGAGATTACAGGCATGAACCACCGTACCAGGCCTAATTGATTTTTTAATTATCAATTCTACAAGCTTAAACTGAACTATCTTTAACTGAAGGTGCTCATTTGTCTTGATAGCTACATTCAGTTAAAATGTGCTGACTGGAATTTTCTTTTAATCCAGCCACGTTTAGGAACCTACTAGATAATATAAACTGAGAGATTCAAGAGATTAAGTAGTGGCATATAATTTCATAGTTGCTTCTTTTTTGCATGTACAATTGGAAAACTCAGCCTGCTTTTACATTCAGATTAAGGCTCATTGGAATCTGAATTCTTTTCTGATCCATATTCTAATTCTGGTGTGTAGTATGATGAAGATTAAGCACAACTTTTGTGCAGACAAATAAGGACCATAAAAAAAAATTCAAACAAACTTAGTCTCCCAGAATTAGACTGTCTCTCAGATCCACTTACTTTCAAATGTGCCTTAAGACATGAAAAGGGCTATTCTTCTCCCACTTGCCTCCTTGCTAATCTATCACCTGACTGCAGATACATAACCTTTTAGAAAATGAAACTGAGCACAGCGCATCTAAACAAGAAGAGTTTTCTATGTCACAGGAAATCTGTGCAGGCTCCACAATAGCCGATGAGATTGCAACAAATACCTTAAGTGCATCAGTCGGCGTTTTTCAGTGTATGGCCTCCTGCTCTGCCTATGGATAAAGATGTAATTCAATCGCTCTGCAGCAAATGGACGCATCAACCTTAGGACATCAAAACCAAGTATAGCAAAGGACAACAGCCTAGAACCTTTTCTTTAATGCTCTCTAAGGTTTTCTTTCTTGAAAAAAAAAAAAGAAGACATTATAAGAGATTGTAAAGCAAAAGCTAAGATTGGCTTCCAGACATACATATCTATCCTGGCCAGAAACAACAGAAGCCACATTTCCCTCAATGGCTCCAAAGATTCTCAGTGTCCACCATTCTATTCCTCTATCTATTCTTCAAACTCTTCCAAACCAACATGCTTAATGCATCTTTTAGTTCTTCGGTGTCTGCCTCAGAAATTCCAAAATGATCTTGGAAGGATAGTTGAAAATTTTAGTTAAAACATATGTATTATCCTCAACTCTGGTAACCACTCATGGTTTTACACTTGAACATGGTGTGTGTGTGTGTGTGTGTGTATGTATCTGTGTGTGTGTGTGTATCTGTGTGTGTGTGTGTGTGTGTTCAGATAATATTTTTCTGGTATAAAGATATACATCTAATTAAACAGTAGGCTTCTTAAATACTCAATATTTTGAGAAATATATGAAATTACATTTGTAATTGCATAACTGAAATATATAATTAAATGTTTTTTCACTGAGCCATTTTTATTAAAAAACAAAATACAGAGTTTGCTTTCTCCTGAGAGAAATGGCATTTACTGTCACATACTACTTTTACGGTTTCTTTACTTCTGTGTGCGGAAGCTCTGCCTATGAAATATAAACAGTTTAGGAATAGCAAACAAAAAGTTTTCAATTTTAGGGGCATTGTATTTTCTATTCTTGAAAAGCACTTAAACAGTGGTATTAATGCTTCTGGGTACTAAGAATACCATAACATGAATTAACAGCTTTATTTTCTTAGAACTGCATGCTAACATGACATATTCTGGATCTCTAAAACAAGCTCAGCTTCAAGTAACATTCATGTAAAGCCCAGGGCAATTCAAAAATAAAATGTCTTAACTTCTAAATAGGAATACAGCTGTTGAGACAGTACTACACTATATCCCACAATGAAGAGAAAGTGTGCTGTGTCTGTTTATGTGAGTATATACAACAGATCCCCCACCTCCACCAGCCACCACCACCACTACCTCTTCTGTCTCTCCATCCTCCAAACCTTCACTCAGAATACATACGGGAAAGACCATGTGCTCCAGGGCACAATGATGAAAAACATGGGCGCCCAGCCTTCAAGGGGAGCAATGTAGAGTAACATAAGTTCTATGTTTTCTCAAACCATAATTCAAAATTGCCCACAGCAGACACTACTATTCCCTTAGAAGGCACTTCCAGCCAAGGAATTCAGCTTGTACGGAGTGAGCACTTGGCAGAAGGAGTAGGCCTGGAAGCCTGGAAATCCAACCCATCCAATGAGAAACTACACAACTTCTGCCCGGGTTCCTAAGCTGAGAGTAGATCTATGTAAGTGCTAATTCCATGTTGAAAAGGTGAAAATAATTAGATGCTTCACACCCAAACCATACTGAATACATTCCTCAGTAATTATATGCACATTCAAGTCACATGGATCCAATTAGGGATCACTGAGATATGACGAGGCAGGGCCACCCACCCCTCTCATGTTAAAGGCAGTTTTGGACCCATCTCAGTGGCTGGTTCCTACCTTTCCCTTTTGGGAGTGTGGACTGAGAGCTGTCCATTGGTAGAGGCATGTGGGTTCATTATTAAGGAGGTCTTGGAAGGTGCAGAGGAGGAGACACATGTCGTGGTCAGATCCAAACTGCTGTGATTGTTGCCTGTGGTTTCTTCTGCAGTATGAGCACTTGTCACTTCTTTCCAGAGCTGCTGCAGTTCTGTTGGAATCATGCCTGAAACAAACAAATTGGATAATTAAATCAATTAACAGCTAATTCCGTCCTCTTCAAACAGTAATTAAATCAAAGAGTCAGTAAACAAAGCCTAGTGTTAGGGGGGTTTTTCGGTGTGTGCAGTTTTTTTTCCC
Organism: Pan troglodytes; assembly: GCF_028858775.2. Lineage (NCBI taxonomy): Eukaryota > Metazoa > Chordata > Mammalia > Primates > Hominidae > Pan > Pan troglodytes. The sequence continues at coordinate 75,033,713 of NC_086015.1, forward strand.
CTCCCAACTACGGCAGATGCGGTAGTAAAAAGTGTGTCCTCCTACCGAGCAACTGAGTGGAAGTTGCCCTCATCGCACATAAAAGACTCAGGTGAAAGTGATTCAAAACACAGTTACTTTGCCACAACAGTATGCCTCTAACCATCCGAAGTGTTATTTCTCAATTTTGATGAAAAGTAGATAGATGTTACCTTAGTTTTAGACACAAAGAAGGGCTCAAAATAAATTTGTTCAACTATACTATTATGACAACATGAACTACAAAATGAATAATTTTTGTGCTTAAGTCTTAAATGATGACAAATAGCTTTGTTATTAAATATAGTTTTTATTAATCACTTTTAGACATAAATTATGAATTCATATCGTCTTCCTGAAATGCTTTTCAACTTTTAACAGTCAAATTGATTATACTATGATTATTTCATTAACACACCTATCTTCCTCATTAATTTTGGTTTCTAGTACCACATGCTTAATTGATGGATGTGTCTACTGAAAAACTGTGTAACTTTTTATACAAGTAACACTATTATTACTGTCATTTCTTAGATCAATGGTAATGAACCATTGCAGAATAGAACGTAAACGTAAAATAAACTTACAGTAATGAAGTTCTCTTGTTTTCTTAAAGGGGATCTAAATGGACATGGGTTTTAAGGAGTGAATCCAGTATTTTCCCCCAAGAAGAGATACAATCAGTATGCCAATCTCACTATTGTGGGCCTCTTCGTCTTTATCCTGCTGGCATGCCTCTGTAGCCCAGGTTTCCAAATCCCACCTCAATGCATATTCTAGCCCACACATGCACAGAATAAAGATATTCTAGATGACAACTAACAAAAACAACAACAACGACAACAAGCAACAAAACTTCCTTTGGAGGAACACTGAAAAGAAAACATAAACCCTGCACATCCTAAGGCAATACCACATTAGAAGTGGACGTCTGGATTGCAGTTCATTGTTTCAATCAAGTGTAACATAGCCATCCCAGAAAGCCTGCCATTTTCTGACTATATAGCAGCAGCTGAAACAGACATGTTTCTTACCAAACCTAAGGTATCGAATTAAAAAAGAAGGCTGTGTGCATTATATTCATTTGAAACACATAATAAAAAATGCCAAGGTCTAAATTTAATTTATTTTTGTCATTTAGAATACAATGGATAGATAATCATCTCAACGTGATCAGCCAAACATCTTTACTTTGCTAAACTGTTAAAGATTTTAATTATGCTAGCATTGGAGAGCACTGGTCTAATGAGGCGATGGACTCCAGAGAATCCGAGTGGTTAAGAACTGTGAAATGAGTCTGATAGGATTTTTTTATATTCACCGTGGATCGTTTGCATATCAAAGAGGAGTAAATTATTGCACAGCAGACCAATAACCTTCCCCGCCTTTCTGAGAGGAGCGTTAACAAAAACAGTTGGTCTCTCCTAACGGTTCTCCACGAAAATGTTCAAATGCTCAAGCATTTGCAATTAATATATAGGATAAAGGAGGCTTCAAATGATACATTAAGTGGTCAGATATTCTTAGGAGGCATCCTCGACAGACAAGTCGGTTTTCTTCTCCCTTCATAAAAATCAAATGCCAATTATATTTTGATGGATTTTGTCCCAAATGAGCATTTAGTTATTAGGCATATTCAATTATTACTTGTTCCCTGAAGTTAAACCTCAGAGGCAAATTGAACAAAGGGGAAAGGTCACTCCACAACCCCATGTCCGGTTTTGCTGCATCTGGACTATGATTTTCCAACACCTTTCGAAATGACAGGTGGGATGCGTTTGTAGCTAGCAGGCCCGCTACTGTTGTCTGCACACCAACAATTACCTGTGAACATGGGTGACCCTCAGACCACTGTTTACTCAATGGAAACAATAGTTAATAGGCTTGTCTGTTGATGATGGCATACTGACATAAAACCACACAAGTCAACACCTATTTTTATTCTCTAGAGAGTAAACACATGAAAAGAACAAGCCACCTATTTCTCAACTCAAACTAAATGATTTCTGGGTCAGCTGCATGGGAGGTGGGAAGACTAGGACAGGGCCCTAACAACTGTGTTAACTCCCGCTTTCTCTCGAAGAAAAGCAGAATTTTGATGCTGTTTTAAAAGTAAGCTGTTTATCCAGCAAATAAAGACAAAGACAAATGTATTTACCACTTGTTATATATACCTACAGGGTGCATTAATGTTACTCTACTCTCCATCTATTCCAACGGGCTGGCAAATCAGTTCCATTATCCATAGAGAAAAATGGTAAATAAAAATAGTAACTCATTAAGTGACAACAGCGATACTTCTGGGTCAAACTGCAATGTGGTAATTACTTTTAAGAACATTCTCATCACACTTAACACAGAAGCAGTCAAATCGCTTTCCTCCATCAATGCCATATATCGTTAGTGATGTTAAACTGTTAGTTCAATGAGCGCTACCTACCAAAGGGTGTTGTTATTTGACAGCTAAGATCTCATGTTAGACAGATAAAAGGTAACCCAGTCACTCATCAGACTAAATGGATAACAAATTTCCAGAAAGTATGTATTTCTTCCAAAATGGTAGACTAAGAATAATAGTACGAAGTTAAACAAATCCATTAGCAGGTACATAACCAAGCATGTAATTTTCTGCTACCTAGAGTTTACATTTTAAAAATTAAAAGGTCAGAATAAGACTGAAAGAATATTTCTATATGAAATTACTGGTGCTAGGGAGGATGAGATGATTAAAGAGACCAGGGTGAAAAGCAGATAGGCTAATTATGTAAAACAGAGAGAAGACCCTACAATAACCTTAAAAACAACAGAAAATATCCCTCCATTTCCTATTATAAAACCTTCAGGGAAAAAAAGGCCTTCAAAATATTAATTCTCTATCTATTCCTATACTTGACATTTACATGTTTAAGGTTAACTCGGCAAGGCCATGAACAGGTATGTAAAATAATCTTGATGATTTCATTATGAAGTGGGCATTACCAGTATTTTTAACAGATAACCCCCATGCCTTGCAACATTTCTTTTTCCAGGACAACTGGCCCCTTCATTATAAAAGAAAATGCAGGCACAGGTTTAAAAAAATGTATGTTGTGGGGACAGATGACAGATTACTGTTCATGGAACTCAATTTTACAACCCCAGGTATCACTGGCTCAAAGACAAACAGAGTTGATCAACCTTTTTTTGTCCTTGTACATCCATACCCAGGTGACCATGTTCAAGCAAGCAGAAAGTTGATTTAAACCTCATAATGACATCAGTTTTAAGCCATCATCTCTCTGATAAAAAAAAATTGTGTTCTAGTCCAACATGACTGAATTCTCTAGCCACTTTAGGTGAGGGAGTGGGGGGACAAAACCAACCTCCTGATTCAGAGAGATGGAAATAACACTGGTAGTTCACTTTACTGCAAGAACCTGACACCAGAAATATTTATATTTACATTTATGCCATCTCGGGCACACATAGAGGCACCCCTTAGATTTCAAATATGCTTCTTCCTAATGTTGCAGGGGCTAATAGTTATAGCAGACTGCTAAGCCTATCAATCAATGCCATGACTAGTGAATTACCTACCAGTGTCTCTGATATGTTACTGCAGAGATTACACTTCATGCATCACCACATTCATTTCTTTCACATTACACATGAGCTTGTCTTGTCACTGCCCAATTGCCCTCTTTTGGACAGCTTAACTGATGTACTATAACAATGAACCTTAGTGAGCAAACTTAATAGTATAGGAGTGGTAGGAAAAGATGAGAGAGGTTGGAGCTCAAGTCCGGTAGGTGTGTCAGAACAGCCTGCCGTATTTCCAACAATAAACCCAAAGGTGTAATTAACACACGCAATGACATTCTGCTAGCACAAAAATGCATTAACTGATGTACATATATATATTCTTTCTTTTCTCCTTGTATTGCTCAGTTACGACATCTTCTATTTTGACAATGGAGATGCTGAGTATGTATCAAGCAGCTGAGCAGTCATGGCAGAAAGGAGTGGAGGGGCAAGAGAGAAGTTAAGAGGAAAAAGCCCTGGTCTCGATATTAAAAACAAAATCAGCCTCATAAGGGACAGAAGTTGGGTGTGGTGGACTCAAGGGAAAAGATTCAAATGCAGACATGCTTCCCTGACTTCACTTGACACCAAAAGTTACCAAACAAATGGCCATGCTTTAAGCAACACGAAGGAGTTTCCACATTTTTAACCTTCTTTAGAAGGCTACTGAATCCAAGACACCAGTGGCTTTAGCTATCAGCCTTTAAGGTACATATAAACCAACATCCAAATCTACTAGAGTTCAAAGAACTGCTGCCCTTGAGGAGGCAACTCAAATCTGCCCTACCATGCATAGATGGAGGAATTGTGTTTCAAAACACAGGCATGGCACTTTCTACTTTATCTTTCCTTCTTTCCTGCCTGTCCGCCCTCCCTCCCTCTTGACATCCCTTCCTCCTTCCCTCCCACCTTCCTTTCTAGTTCTGAATAATCCATCTGCTTTCACATTACATATGTGAAAGTCAGAGTTGCTTAAACCAAGAGGATGTCCTAAAAACACCTAGAGTTCCCATTTGTTTCTGATGTCCATCACCCTTGGGATAAAATATCAGTGGGCTTTGTAAAAGAAATTTACTAAACGTATAAAATCTTACTTTTCATGTGATCTCAGTTGTTGAGGAACTGGAGATGGAAGTGGTACCTGTTCTGATGAGTGTAGAACTAATTTGCTCAAAAATCAACAGACGAATGCAAAAAGAAAAAAAAAGGAAACTAAACAAAGTTTCCTTTTTTATAAGAGAAAGTGGTTGATTTCTATCGTTTACAGAAAAATAAACCTGAATTTATCCCTAGATATTAAAACATGGCGTTTATAAAGCATTACTAAGATTTAAAATAGCACATGTTACATGGTATAAAATGTCTTAAATGAATAATAAAAGCCCTCAGGAAAATTCCTTTGTGGTTCCAAACAGAAACACTGCAAGAGTCCATTAAAATGCTCAGTAAGTGAAAAGTAGCGCCTCATTCCCTTACTCCAAGAGTGTCCAACAGTGGGATTGCTCTGTTACAGCTAAGCCTTCAGACCACCCTGAGACTTCATTTTGGCATCAACAAGCATTTCACCTTCTACATGGGTCCATCATTATCCCACTCCACTTTTCTTAAAAGAATCTATGTGCATGTTTTGATGGACAATGTCCTTAACAAATATACCAAGAGACAACCCACCACCTCCGCCCAAAGTCTTCATAGAGCTATGCCTTCTGTATAATCAACGCATACCTTGAGCAAGAGGTTGAAGGGGAAGGGCAGGCTGCCCGGGCTGAATTGTCAGAAGGCCTTGGCGCTGCAAAGACAGGAGGTGCTGCTGCTGTAACTGCTGCATCTGTAAAAGCTGCTGCTGAAAAGCCAACTGCTGGGTAGCCACCTGCTGTTGCTGTAAGAAATCAGGAAGAAAAAATGAGATGGCCACTTCCCAAGGAAGGTTAAAAGTATGGACACTTCAAAACTCACCATCATCATCAAATGCTGAGAATGGTCACTGGAGCTCAGTGGAGGGCTCCGTGTCAACGTTTAAAAGGGACAAAACATACCTCCTCTGAGGAGGGGTGGGGAGGTGAGCGTGTTATCTTTCTACTGCCCGCTCCCATAAACACATAATTCGTCCATCAAGCCAGCTTTCCCCCCAGTTTGAAAGGCCGGAGTTTTGTCATCAAGATGTAAACTTTTAGACTTTGAAATTTTTAATTACGCACACTAGAGAGAAGACTGCATCACTCTAGTCTGAAGGGGTCTGAACCCCGAACCTTTGAGGTGTAAAAGAACAAGTTGCCTCCCTCCCCGCCTGCACTGGCAGAAGCTTTTAACTACTCTGTTTATCACTTCTGACATAAATAAATGAGAAAAAATCAGACCTTTGAAGAAGAAAAACTTCATCTAATATTGTTAATTAGCCATGACAAACGATGAAATAACATTGTAAATCTTTCACAGAAACAGCCACTAGATTTTAATTACACACATTCATAATTTAGCAAACAACATCGTACTCGACTGTGAGTTTAATATGAACGACAGTCTAAGCTTCAGATGCCTTAACATGGCTTTAGTCTCAGAAACTCCCAGGTCTGGTGGCTTGTCCTGCTTCCCCCATCTGCTTTGTTCTTGAAAAGAAGGGGCTTTACGATATGATAAATATCTTTTTGTTGATTGGACAATGACAGGAGGAAAACTTTTGTTGTGTAAAACATCAATACATCATTCCTGTGTTTAGCAGGCCTTGCTTCAGCCAAAAAAATTAATGTAGATTTCCTCAGTAATTATCTGAGTGATAGAAAGATAATACAGTGCAGTAGTACAATAAATAGAAGGAAATTATCTAATATCCTTAATCTGCTAGGAATCGTATCGAGGTGGAGGTCTTAGCCACATTATGGCTAACAATTATGAAAGGAAAATTAACCCTTCCCAAACTGTAGCAAAAAAAAAGAAAAGTTTCTTCAAGAAAAGAACAAGATCAGTGTTCCTAATTCTGAGTATGATTCAAAAGATCAGAGAGACTTTTACAACTAAAAGGACTATCCAAGCCCTTTCAGAGCTTACATGTTCTGGCTAATAACCATACTTTACAAACAACTGCATTCACTTAACCTAACACATGACCTTGATCTGATACATCCATAAAATGGTATGTATATCAAGACCTTCTGATGCAAAGTTCAAAGAAAGAGAAAAATGGTGGTTTCCTTTCAGTCTTCATGTAGTTTATTTTACAGTAAAAACCATCATTCTCATATTAGCAACCAATTTCAGACTTACTACCATGCCACTGAGAAAGTTAATTGAGTTTCACTCCAAAAAACAAATTCTATACCACTAACAACAAAAATTTAAATAAATTTAAATGAAAAGCCAGTGTTTTCATTTTAAGAACAGCATGCATAAAATGATCCAATTGTTTTCACCCCTTCCCAAGTTATCACATTTAATGTAAAACCCAATGATAGTTATATTCATGTCAAAACGATTTTTTCACTTCTTCAACAGATATTAACTCACAACATTACAAAAAAAAGGGAAGAGAAAAAAACAACATTGACACAATAAAAGATCAGGGAATTAGCTTTTCTGAAAGCAGAATATAATGGGGGGGGTACAGCTGGAGGTGGGGGAGGGTGTTTCCTGCCTTACTGTAAATGAAATTTTTAAAAATTTTGTATTTATGTAAAATGACTGATGCCTTTTCTGTTGTCTCTGTGGCCATCCCTAGGAAAAGCTCATGAAAGCTGTCTACGTTTGAAAAGCCAGGATATAAAAGTATACAAGGCCCATTGTCCAAAGAAAGAATTTAAAAGCAACACTGGTTGCCAAACTGCGCTCCCCACCCAGTTACCAAACACAGGATACGGGTCCATTTGTTTACTTCTCACAATTGAATGCATACAAAAAAGGTCTCCGTGCAGTCCCCTCGGCAGGTCAGTAGTCAGTGTTAAAATGCTAAAATGCCCTGATAAACCTCGAGTTTCGGATCCCCTCCCTAGAGCTGCAGTCAAAGGTCTGTTTTCCTTTCTTCGGCTACTCCCTACTGCCTAACATAAACTGTCATAACTGCCCGGGACAAACGGCCCTTTTAAAACAATCAACTTAGCCTACCTCACCCGCACAGGATGGAATCTTTTTTTGTAGCTCGATTTAAAATGAATTCTGCTGTCTATTTTCCTCACCACTTCTGTCCAATATTCATGAGCAGTCACTTCAATAGCTGTATTGGGCCTACGTCCTCTCTTCCTCCCCTACCTAAGAGCACGTATCTTCTTAAGGAAGGTCCTGTCTTGGTCCAACCCAATATGGAGCCAAACTTTCCCAAGGAAACATCTCAAGGCAACTTTAGGAGGGAAGGAAAAAAAAAAGCAAAGGTACATCATTCTGGCCAAAGATCAGGTGTCTTATTGCAGAGGTAATCAAAACAGGAAAAAAGGGGGTGAGGGGAGCCTGACAATATAAAATTATGAGCCGCTAATGACTGGGGACTCAGTAAATTAACATACTTGTTCCATCTGTCAACATCCAAGTTCAAACCTTGTTAAAATCATAACCACCAGTCCACATCATGAAAATGCTACCGTGTGACTCCATCTCGTTATAGCACAAAAGGACCACCACCTGCATGATAATTCCAGGAGACTGGTCCCTACCTCAGGAAACTACAGATCTCCTAAGCATTGTTACCCGGGGTCTCGGACAAATCCACTGGCACCATGAATCCAAGGAGACCCATCCACTGGTCTGCCTACCTCAAAGGATATTCAAAGCAACCTATCTCCTGGGTCACCTTTGCCTGGGAAGTGGATGACAAAGCACGGACCACAGCAAACCTAGCGACCTGGAGATGCAAGAATGTTCCTACAATGTCTTGCTTTCTCCTTGTTTGGACACAAAGTGTTCTCCTTCTCCCCTACACTCCCCACCCCCTGCCACTCCCTTCCCAAACTCAGGGACCACTATCATCTTTGTGCTCTGAGATGCTTTCCTTTCTGACAACAGCAATTTGGGAGAGGTAACTTTTATCCTTCTTTCTGCTGTGTAACTTTCCCCGTCACATTTCTTTATGTGCCCTCTGAGCTCATCTGAACTTTCATGTTCTCCCAGCATGCAGACGTGCATTCCAAACTATGTCTCACAGACCAAATAAGAGGTTAATAAGAAGTGGCAACAGAAAGGAAAAACACAATCCCTGGTAACTGATAAGAATGACAGTGGCAGCCCTTTTTTGTTTGTCTTCAAATATAGAGTTAAAGATCTTTAAAAAACTAAATTTTGATGCCTTTGAAAAGAAAGAAGCACAAAATAACAACAGGGGGTTATTGCCTGCAAGCCACAGGGGAGAAACTCCATAATTCTTATTCTCCCTTTTGAAGGCTGTTAGCAATCTGATTCAAAAAAGCAACAGCAGAAGGGGAAACCTCTTGAGGCTGTAACCATTTCCTGTGATCATGCATAATGTGCTTCAAAAGTGGGTTTTTACCAATTCTGTTGATCAATTGCACCTCCTTCATACCCCTTCTTTTTTCTGCTGTGTTTACATCTGATGTGACTCAATGACAAGCACTGTCTGAGACTGTGAAACAGGCCTGTCATGTTGATTTATGGGCGCATCAAACCACAACTTGTCCAAACTGAAGCTCGCAGTTCATTAATTAGAGAGTTGTGACTTTGAAGTCAGCTTTCAGACTGTGGTTTTTAACATTTGGCTTAATTTATATGCTCTTGAATGTGGATCTCTAAGGAAAAAACTGAAATTCCCTTCTTGTCTTTGAACTTCTTTTGACCGCACAATAATCATTTCTTTGTCCAGAGTGATGCCTGCAATCCCAGAGTCATTAACGCGCATTGAACTGCCACTGATGAGTAAGCCCTGCTGAATTAGAAAAACAGCCAGCAAAACAAAGCTGAGAGCCTTCTGCACAGTGATATCTCACAATTACATGCCTTCCCTCCCTGTGCCATTTCCATTTTAATTACTGTTAGTCCTTTAGATTTACATTTTAGACACTTTTTAATCTGTTCCCTTTTTTATTATAGCAGCACCCGGTAGAGCGCCACTGTACTTAAGGTTGTGTCAGCATTTTCATTAAAACACCTCCTCCCGTTCACCCCAAAACTGCCCCTACTCTGCAGGGGTTTACATCCGGCTGCTCAACAGGACTCCAGGGTGAAAACTTGGCAGGACATGGAAAACGTCCCCAATTTGTGTCAAGGGAGGAGGCAGCAAAGGGAGAATGTCTGGGTCACTCCCAGGGTGTAAAATTAGCACAGCCCAGCATCCTCACTTAGGTGAGGGACAGGGACGTCGAGTCACCTGGTAAGACTCCCCGCAAAAGAACAAAAGTGGCCACCTGCTTAGGGCTGGTGAAGAAGCTGTTAAAGTGGATGAGGTGCTGTATATAGAATTATAAATTGTGTCATCCCAAGGAGAACACTTAAACAAAAAGAATTTTCAGTCCACTGTAAAAATATGAGGAGGCAAGTTAAATTGGATAACTCTGGAATGGGTAGAAAGATGTCATAATAACGCACACATGCACACGGATACTCCCACAACTGAGTCTCACCCACGCAGAACTGAATAGAAGGTGAACTGGTAACTCCCTGGAAAGAAAGGCCTTATCATTTATGGGACGAATGGTGTCAACCTTCATGGTGTGGCATAATGTGATAAGTTATGGACACTACCAAGCGTGGTGCATATAGAAGCTATTATGATATACTTTTTTCCCCCCTGCTCAAGAAAACACAACCCAAGCTGGAGTCTTCTCTAACTTCAACTCATGCTCTCTGGCACATGCCTTTAGCAATTACATTATGTACAACTTGCAGGAAGAAGTTAAACAAAAGATGTGGATGTTTAATCTTGTTCTAACATTTTTGTTTGTTTATCCAACCTCACAAGGGGTTATTCTTCCAATGGAAAAGGCCATCACCACACACCCAAGCTCTGTGAGCTGGGGGAAAAAAAAAAAATTAAGTGTGCATCCAAGTAAAATTTTCCTGAAAGCACTTCACTTCTCCCAGCTCCATCCTGGCCCTCAGTTGTTACCAGGTTGCAAAAAGTAACCTGAAGACTCTGTCAACGATGCCTCTCCTGCTCCTCACACAGGTACACGTGCAGTGGTGTTATAAAATATGTGGCAGCAAGCAAATGGAACCCAGAAAAATCTGAGTGAAAACAGGACAATAATTCTCAGTCTGAAAGCTGAGAACCGATAGAGTCAGCTCAGTTGTGCAATCATTTAAAAGATGAATGACAGTTTAATAGCCACTAGATAGTCCTCTGGGATCTGTGGTTTGAAAGTAAAATATGTATTGTCGGTACCTCTTTAGGCTGTTTTCCAGCATGTTGTTGTTGTAAAAGTTGAAGCTGCAACTGTTCCTGTTGTTTTTTATAAAACTCTTGAAGCTGCTGCTACAAAGGAAAGAGAGGACGGTAAGTAACAGAGGGTAGCGCCAATCCACTGTCCCTTTTGGTGCCATACACAAACTGTGATTTGAAAAATAGCATCCTTTTATCTGTAATGGCCTGACCTTTAGTTTGAAACTCGACAATAAATTCAGCGCACACTGACTATTCTTGGCATTATTGTTTGAAAAGTAATCTCCAAAATGAACTGATGAAAAACATACCATTTTCTACACAAACTAATTAAAATAAGGCAAAGAATGACCTTTGATTGTACAACAAAGCTGAAATGCCCTTGCTGAGAGAGTCTGGTGAATCTCTTCTGCATGCTTTCTAAATGACATGGCTGGGCACTATGCAGTGTTATTCAGTGTGTGCATGGACAGCCTGGGAGCTTCCGCTGCATCCTGTCCCCACCACCCCAGGCCAGTGACTCCCAACGCTGTAGTTCCGAATCTCATCTATTTGGTTCAGGTGGCTGTGAAGTCTGAATATTAGGTCCCCATAGTGCAATGACAACCAGAAGTTCATTTCAGCAACATCGTATGTGGAAGAAGTAAAATCAACTCTGGACCTTAAAATTAGCAAATTCTAGAATGCTTCTTTATGTGTAAAGAAAAAAAATCTGTAAGCTTCTGAGTTGAAATGGGGACTTCAAGAGCTGTCATATTTAAACCACTCCCAACGTGCTCCTCATTTTGCTTTGATTCACACCATTTAGGAGCCTCTGGGCTTACCAAATAAAACAGTGTAAAGCCATGTAAACCTAAAAGATCTTACTGCTACCAAGTCCAATTACAGCCCTGATCTCAGTCCATCGGGTACTCTCCAGGCCCAAACACTAGTCACCATGGCAGGGCTCCTCTCTTTTGGGCATGCAAAAGCACATCGATTATTCAGGGAGTGGTCTGTGTCCTGCCCCACCCACGCTGCTTTACTCTTCTCTGGGCAAAGGAGCTGCTCTGGTGGAGGGGAGATTGAGAATGGAGTGATGGGGGCCCCTGGGTTCTGGGGGAGACAGGCTGGAGGTGGAGGAAGGACAATTACCTGTTGAAGCATGAGGGCCTGCTGCTGCTGGAGGAGAACCTGGAGCTGCTGAGGGCTCAGCACTTGTTGCTGGAGGATCTGCTGCATTTGCTGGGGAGTGATAACTTGAGGTGTCATCATAGCCACTGACACGGGAACCTAGAATGTTAATGAAGGATAAATAGGAAGCCAGGAAATCAGAAGCACGCAGCCTCCCAGGTTCAGCAGCTGACTGCCATCAGCCTGCTTAAAGAGTTGACCAATTTCCCATGCAACATGTATTTATCCAGAGGGGATGCAGCAACAGATCCTATTTAATCTATCATGGAGTTTATTTTAAAGAAAGAAAAGTAAAATCTTGCAGTACTGACAGGGGTTCCAGGCAGCCTTGCAAGCACACAAAAAGGACAAACTTAATAAATGCTAACTGGAGTTAAGATACGACAGTTCTCAATTGCTTACTGAGAGTGAGTTTTTGGTCAAAACCATCTGTGGGAAGTTAACCCAAACTTGAATTTTGTTTGAGAGAAGACAAATGGTAACCAACACCTTTGCAGGTGGAGCCCATATGACCCACTTGCTCTGTGGACAGTGATTTTAAGAACAACCAATCAATGCTTATACTTGCTGGGAAGGGAACCTTGGACACACCTTCCGAACTTAAACACCCACCCTTCGCATGATGCCTTTTACTCTTCCTTATTCACCCAGCACACAGATGTCTCAATTCTTTCATATTATGTGCAATACCATTAAAACCCGCTTTCCATGACATTTCAGTGACAAACAGCTACAGTGATGAACTTGATAGCATTTCATATTTGCAACTGTTAACACGTTTCTGCACGGGCATCTTTGCAAGGAACCTGCACACTGTATCTGAAAGGATGATGTCTTGTTCAGATAAAACACTGACATTAAAATGACAGGCTGTCTTGGCCAAGGTTACACAAATTGTATTCAAGCGGATACCTAATGACAATGCTATGAATTCTGCAAGCTTTCTAGAATGTAATTTAGCTATTCAAAATAATCACTGCACTTGTGTTTAATTTGCAGACTACATGAGACCCATTTTGTCAGTCCCCGTAATGCAAGAAGACTATTTCATGAAAAATCACCCCCCCAAATAAAAAGATAAGGAAAGAAAAAACAATGAAAGAAACGACAAAACCTGTATGTCTTCTAACCGTAATATTTAAGCATCTTACTTTTCTTTGGTTTCTAATCAAACATGTGACAGCAAGAAGCTAGAAGCAGTAAAGGATATACTTTGTTAAAAAGGATATGCTGTCATCTCATGTATTACAATAAAAGGTAATAACATGTTTTGCACTTTGCCTGTGTGCCACTTAAAAAAAAAAAAATCCGGCAGACAATAGCTGATCAGAAGATAAAAGAATTAAAAAATCTTTCAGGGGAGCAGTAAGCAAAAGGCAGAAATGCAGTATTAATTTTATGTAACATAATGTCTTAATATGCAGTTTATCCTGACTTTTTCACATGATTTGTCCTGTCATTTGCATAGCGAGCTCTCATTCCTAATTTCACAGTCATTATGCACTGATGTCCCGATTTCTCAGCATCACTAATTTTGATGAACTAAAAATCGTTCCTGAAGGTCAGATTCATGCACAGCGAATGTTCTCCACTGTTGTTGTGGGCATGTTTCATGTGTGGGGATGCTGATGTGCCAGTGTCGCGTGTTTGGAAAACACTAGTTAGAACATTCGAAAAATTTCATTAACCCAGCTGTGGAAGGTCATCCATGAATTCTTCCTATTCCAGTGGCCTTTTAAGTGTAGATGTAGATACACTGTAATTTAAAACAGATGGGCATGTCTGAATATTTTCATATGCAAAATGGGACAGATGTATATGAATGGATAAATTACCCTTTTAAAAAGATAATTTGTAGCACGAAATATCACCAATGATTGGAACAGTGAACTCGCATTCAGTTTAGGGCAAACACCAGGAAGACATTATCAAAACATCTAACCATCTACAAATTAATTCCAGTTAGTCTACTTTGTCTTCATACAGAAGAAACTTTTCGGATTTTTAAGTATCTATTGGGTGCCAATCGGTATCCTTTGAGCTGCTAAAGCCAGCGTATCACAATAGAAGTTTACTTTTCCTTGAGAGTTGCATCATCATACGGGGAGGTTTGATTAAGCAAACAAAAGAACCATGTTTAAGGTTTCTTTTTTCCTCTGCGTTTCTTGGATGATGTACAATATACATATTCTTGAGCCAAATTTCTGATGGTGATGAACAGGAAAACAGACAGGAATAGGGTGGTGTAAAATCTAAACTGGTGATGAACATGAACTTAACAGAGTTAGAGCAGAAATCATGATAGAAATAACCTCCTGGTCATCGTTTTTAAAAGAGCTATAGAAACCTTATACTAGAAAGGGGCACAGGTGAACTTTTGGGGGCGATGGAAATGTCCATATCTCGAGTGAGGTGGTGCTCACACACGTGTATACAATCGTCAAAACTCTTCCAGCTAGACACTGAAAATCAGTATATTTGAGCGCACGTAAATCATCCCTTAATAAAACTGATTTTAAAAGTTACATATGTCTCCTAAAATACTTTTTCCCCTTAACTCAGGTAAAACTAGAAGCATCTTCTTAAAGGAGAAACAACATTGTCCCTTAACTGTCAATAATAAAAGGGGGAATCATGGAAAGGACTGACATATACCTGTACAGACAATTTTTAAAGGCTGACATCAAACCAGAGGCTTAAATCTCCTTTTCCCATAATCATTTATTCATTTTTTTGCAGTTACGGAACAGGATAATGAACTTGAGTCTCCCCTTCTTTTTCCTTTTGGACATTTTGATGGAGGTGCTGATGAGTAATAATATGCTTTACAGCAGCAGGCACTGCCAAAGGAGGGAAGGAAGCAAGAGGCCTGAGTAATCCTCCAAACGGGCTGATCACTTCTGAATAATCAGAAGTGGGCTATTATATCCTGATGGCCTTAACTTCGCTTTTACTATCTGAAACCACGTTTTCATGCCAGTTAGCTCTGGGCCTCCAAAGTGGGCTCCAGCTTCATTTACAAATGTTATAAAACCGAGATTTCCCCAACGTTTCTGTTCTAACATATCATGAAAAGAGGTTATGGAAAAGCTTTAACAAACATATTCAAATAGACCAGAAACTATGGTGGGGTAGAAAAGAAATAATAATAAAAAAAAATCTGAGCACAGTTTTTAAGGCTTTAAATAGTTAAGAATTATAGCCTATATATCCACTCCCTTAATTCCCAACGTCCAACTTTTTCATGTAGCTAGTCCCTACTAATACTAGGAATCAAAGGGCATGCAGTACCAGCGAGAGGCTATTACAGCCCACACTTTATTGCCCATTACTACTGAGGTCATTAGCGGCAAGAGTGATTGTAGCAGTCTTAACCTATTGATCACTGTAACTACTATCATTTAATCCTGTGTTGAATGTCTGGAAAGCGGCTAAAGGCACACAAGAGAGAGTGCTTTAGCATTGAGAAATATGGCCAAAGCTTCAAAATTACACTTTGATTCATAAAATCTAGCCAGTGGTTTAAATCAATAGTATTTAAAACAGTCATGTGAGTTTTTAACTACAGCTCTCTAATATTTATGGGCCCCTCTTTAAAAGTATTCAGTAAAAACGAAACCTTTTTTTTTTTTTTCAGATTTCATGCCTTCTACCTTAACCTCCTTGAGATAACAACATTCATTTCTGATGTTTTCTGTGCTACAGGGTTCATGCCTTAACTGGGAGTTCAAGCTAATTCTTGATTTCTTTCTCAAAAGACGATTTAAATATAAGGCAAAAAAAAAAAAATTTCCGATACTGTAACTACCTTAACTGTTTTGAGTATATAGAAATGAGTATGTTTTATGAGTTAACAATGAATCATAGAAGGCAATTTATGAAGAACTAGAATGATTCTGTCTAGCTGCCTTCAGGGATCAGAAATTCAAATTAAACTTCTGGCAGACATTTAAAGAATGCTAGCATACAAAACTGAATTTAAAAAAACGCACACAGTTAACACTCCTCAGTGGAGTTTCAAGAGGAAATCATGAATTAAAAAAACACACGGCATGATACACTGTTGACTGATACCAACTGGGTGTGGCCGATCCCAGGTGCACACAAACCTGCGGGAATGGCAGAAATACAGCTGTGCTTGGGCCACCACAGCTCTGCTAGTATGGGCCTGCTGCTACCTTAATACCAGCAACTGGGAAAACGGTGTTAGCACTAACAACTGCTGCTAAAAGCCCGTACACACTGCTGTGTAAATTCTGCCTGATACGGTTTTTTCTTCAAAATGACTCTCTATCATCTGAATGCTGAAAGACTATTAAAATAATATGCCATATTATTTCCTTTAACGCCCAATGGGGAAACGTAGATGATGGGAAGGGAAAAATCTAAAAAGCAAACAAACAAATAAAAACACTCAGAGAAACAATACTTATTTCTAATCTAGGAGACAATTGAAGGAATTGGGTGGGAGGGGAGAAGACACAATATAAATACTGAAAATAACATGTTATCATTTTCTTCTCTCTTTAGTTTACACTCCAGTCAACTATAAGTAAATACTACCTAGTACACATACACATAAATTTTGCACGTCGGGAATCATCTCATAATTACTGTGTATACAAATAATAAAAAGAGAAGATAAAAAATGTTAAACACTGTTTCATTTTTATTAATTTGGTTAATAATTTAGAAACTCTTTTTACCCTCTGATCATTCACCACATGTATGTCCCAGGAAATTCACTTCCGTTCTAGCCTTCAGGCTGTATTTGGGTGATAACTGACCAGGTTTGGCAGTGTCACCTGGTTAATCAAATAACAGGAGCAAAACAAATTAAATTAGAAGGCTCCAGAATGTCACAACAAAACCAAACAGAGAAAATAGCTCCATTAAAAGAGAGAGAGGAGGGAAAAAAAAAAACTATGCCAAGTTTTTTATGACCATATACAAGCTAGCCTGTATAGAAGAAAATTAAACATCATCACCTCTGGCCCCCTGTGGAAAACAAGTTTTCATAATTAACAAGTCAATGGATACAACAGATGTATTGGCAAACAGAAAAGTTAGAAAGCTTCTATTTCTCCATGGTATTAAAAAAACAAAACAAAATGAACCAACCAGGTACCATGCAAGTAACTATCATACAGGAAAGAAAACACACTTCTGATATAATATTTCGGTCTTTAAAAGATAAAAAAAAAAAAAAAGCATGCTATTTATGTGGAAAGTATAATTCTGTTTCATTATGGAATTCTGCTTTTTGTATAACTCCTTTAGGCTTAGCTATTTTGCCACAATACTGTACAAAGCACTAAGGCAGGTAATGGTTATTATATTAATGCAAAATCATCTAGGTAGTCAGTCATTAGCATAACAGTTCTCTCAGTAACAATACAACCAACTATTAAAAATTTTTTTTCAAAAGACCTCTTTTAAAATGCAATTAGCATTTCATTTTTTATCATTTTGTTTATTACATTCTATCAAGAAAGGCTATCTTTCTTTCACAAAAAAATTGCAAGGCCAAGGCTCGCCTGCCAATCAGGAGTTATTTCAGGTTATCAACCCTAATAAGCAATCTCCAGCAATGCTCTCCGAGCTCTTCTTTTTGTCTTTAAATTCTAAAAAGTGGCATAAATGCATATTTGTTTACAGCAGAGGTATTAGTGGAACATCAACTGCTCTCCTCTAACATTTCCCAGGCACACAAGGTTACTCCACTAAGTGCCAGTATAATTGTTTTAGCTCTAATAAATATCAGCTTCATTTGCATAAAAATGTAAAGTTTACATAAATTAAATCGCTTCTCCCATTAGCAATTGTTAAATACAGGAAACAATGGAAGCTACACATGAAAATAATCACTCAATAAGCACTGATTCTTTCAACCTAGCAACTATTATTATTATTTAAATCAAGAAAATGCCTTCTCTTTCCTACTTCAACCACTTTCTCCTGTAGCTGGGATGGAAAACAATTTAGGGCATGTGAATTAAACATGCTAATGGCATTTTATATTAACAAAAACAACAAAAATCGTTTTATATTAACAACAACAACAAAAATCCCATTTAAGTGCTGCAAATGGGAGGAGGGGAGGACTATTCCAAGAAGGTACCCCAGAAAAGATTCTATCCACAGATCTTTAGTTCTTAAAGGGAAAAGGAAGAGGCCTTGGCTAAATAAGTTCTCTTAAATTGAAGTATTACTCAAAAATAATGAAAGAGACAGCAACTGTTTCCATCCTACCTGAGACACATACATGATTAAAATAAATAAAAGATAACTTGTGGATACAGTTTTAGATCAACAGTTACTGTTAAATGAAGAAAAACATGATGTCTATCTTCTGTCTAAAGAAGATTTTTCTAACACTAAGAATTAAATTTGTAGCTCTGCTTTCTCATGATTTAATCAGCATAGAAAATTTCATAGGGAGCTTAACTGCAAATATGTATTTTTTTTCCCATATTACTGAAAGGGAGAAGGGACTATAATTGAATTTCAACACATAGGTAGGCCAAAATTAGACCATTTCCAAAGTTTTATAAGGCCTTACTTAGGGTGCAATCACTCTTTAAAAAGAATTACAACTCAACTTTCTCAAATTGTAGTTTCTCATGCCTATTTCCAACACCTTCACCTTATACATCACAGTTAAGCTAAAGGGTGCAAATGAGATTCTAATGAGAAAACATCACTTGCTTCTTTGACAATCTCACCATTCACTGATTTATTTATAATGAAGACAAAGCCCAACCAAAAGCTTCCCATAAGTTAAAGGTCAAAATATGTTCAAAAATGCCTAGTAAAAATCAAGGCAAATGGGAAACCCGTGCAGACCCGCCTCATGAAGTGGTGTGACAATTAGAGTAATTGTACAAAAAGCCATCTTCAGGAAAAAGTAAAAGAAATTAAGCTGCCACAACTGTAACAGGTTAGATGAAAAAAATCAAAATTTAATGTATTCTCCCCTGTGTCATCTTGTTTTGTCAAGACATCAAATAGAATTGGGAAGTACAAAATAACAAGCCCTTGAGAAATCACAGAAGCCGACCTTTTTGATGTTGTT
This sequence comes from Pan troglodytes, assembly GCF_028858775.2. Taxonomy (NCBI): domain Eukaryota; kingdom Metazoa; phylum Chordata; class Mammalia; order Primates; family Hominidae; genus Pan; species Pan troglodytes. The sequence continues at coordinate 75,052,852 of NC_086015.1, forward strand.
GATTTACCTTGTTCTCAGTTATTTGAACAATGATGTTTCAGATTTAAGGGCAAGATAAAGCTTAGAAATTAAAACATGATACCAAGGTATTCTAAAAAGCTCACCATAACATTTAGCCTGCGTCTTCATTGATTAGTTGCTTTTAACCGGATTTGAAAATGAGGCACAATGTATGTGTTCAGTATTCATTTTTCTCATTCGAAATTAATTTCTCCTCAAACAACTCACAGGTTGGAAGAGGGACTCAATGAAGAGCATTCCTACAATCCAAAAGTAGAGGCCCAGATGAGCTCTTCTCAGATAATTCAAGTCTCCACAACCTGCAAAGGCTTGTTTAGCTAAGAGATACCTGAGTTTTCTTTTTTAAATGAAAGAAAATAAGGCTGAATGCAAAATGTCACTTGGTGGGGGTGCGAGGGAAGTATTGCACGCTCTGAAAGGACTAAAACAAGAGTCCAGAAATACGCTGCTTCCAAGAAAACAAACCTTTTATCAAACAACAAATTTAGCTTACAGTGTTAAGACTATCCCCAAATCTAGCCATACAGATACACATAAAGCTACCCTTTTGCCCCAAGAGAGCTACAGCTCATCACCAATGTAACTTCCAGTCTTACATGAAATGTTACGTGCAAAGATACATGAAATCAAGCTATCACAAGACAGCATTCTCAACTTTTTTATGTAGGCAGTTCCTTCTACTCAAGCATATATATAAATCAAAAACTGCAGCAGTTAAAACTATCTATTTGAGGCACTAAAAGTAACCTAATATTTGCAAGCGTTATAATTTATTATACCTTGACAGTTAATAAAGCTGTTTAATAACTCCTTGTCACTGAATGCATATTTTAAAATGTAACACACAGATAGACACAATTTACGTATTTATTTACTCTAACCTTCTCGATCAACTGTTGCTACATTATCCCTTGTTTGCAAATCAAGGAATGATGAACTACCTGAAGTGGAATCTAACTGACCACTATATTTGCCTAGTTACCAAGAACATGGTTTTCAGGTTCTCTTTAGTGATGTTCATCTCCAACTAAACCACATAATAAAATAAATTCCTCCAACCTTCGTTTTTGCCAATTCAAATTTTACTCAAATGTTAGTACAGACTGAGAAGCTAGTCACAACATTCTCTCCTGATTGTCTCAGAAACATAGTAACTCAAACAACGTTTCTGCCACATTAACCAAGACAAACCTGAACTTTCATTGTTTTTAATTAATCTAGATTTTAATTTCACCGTATCTTCCAATTGTGTGGAGGTTGGCTGAAAAGTTGTAGAACTGGTCAGTGTCATAAAAGAGTTTATCTTTCAAGTGACAGGTCCTGACAACGTGTAAATGCAAGGCAGTGACGGTGAGGGTTTTGTTTTTTAAGGTACATTAAACTACGAACAACAAAAAAAATTCAACCATTCCTATCATAAGCTTTCTGATGATTTATGGTTTACCAACTGAGCAGGGTTACACAACACTGCATGCCTTTAGATGCATTATTTCAGCTAGTTGAGATTTAATTAAGATCACGCCTCTAAAATCCCTGTCAAATGAAAATTCAGAGAAGACAATACACTATATATCCTCATGCAGAATGTTTCCATTCCATCCCTGGAAAAATATGAGTTAATCCGCGTTTCTATGGCTGCAGACAAAAGTTCGCTAATTTTGTTTTCTTTTGACACTTAGGTTGTTTTCTATTACATGTCATGAGATCATTCCCTTCCAGGGAAAGAAGAAAAAAATCGAGAGTGATACATGTTGCAGAAAATGCACTTGACATTATTAGCCGACATTATCATAGCTTAGCCATGATGCCATCACATTTTCATGTAATCAACCCATGCTTACAAGTTTCATTTAATAAAATGTTTATTAACACAACACAAACAGAAAGCCTACCTTACCTAAATTACTCGGATTAGATAATTGACATGTTATACCTCTGATTTCCTTAACTAACCAACTTTTTGTCAGACAAGCTGCACATCTGGGCAGGAAACAAAGTTCTTAAGGCAAACGGGTGAATATAAAGCCCATTACTTTCCTTCTATAAGTCGTTCTTAGGGTTAAAAAATAATCCTCAATAGATTTCTTTCTTATAGGCTGGTATTGACCCATACTATTTTTTTAAAGAAAAAAATGTATTACTATGTGCCCCTTTACCTAGTCAAATGTATTTTTATTTGCATCTTCTTAATATTTGGTTGCTTATCTCATGCCTTAGAAATGACAGGTGCTTGCAGTCTCACTCTTGACAGGCAACTACACAAATAACTGTCTTGCCTGAAAGGGCTAATGCAGTACTAATGAACAATAAATCAACTTTGATTATCAAGTGTCAGCCGAATGCGTTTTCAGTTCAGCTCTATCACATCCTACAGTAAGTCAGCCAGTGTCTCTGGGTAGGCAGTCTGTATTTTGGTTTCATTTTTACACACTTTTCACTGAAATGTGTCAGGCAGCTACAAAGAATCACATAAAATAGATATAGACCTTTTCTCAATTTATGCAAAGGGCATCAATTAGGACAACGTGCTTCTGTCTTCAATTGATTTACTTAGTGGTCAATCTTAATAACCAAGGAAGCTTTGTATTCTTTTAAACAACAGTAACAGCAACACACACATCAAACCCTAAACTAGAATCTTAATGTGATCATGTTCCAGCTCTTTGGCAGTGACATGCTAGCTTGCGCTCTTTACCACATAAACCACCTCTGATTGCACATATACATTCCTCTTGGAAAACTCATTATATAAAAACAAAAACAGCAAAACAGGGCCGCTTTTAAAATAAAAATGCCACTTGCTTTAAACTTTAAAAAATCTGGCTTAACACTGACTTCCTAATGATAAAATAAATGTAACTTATTTTTTTTCTTAAGCAGATTAGTCATTGATAGTATGATTCACATTTCCTGTTATCAGGCTTAATTTTTCCCCCACATGTGTCACTTTTAGAATGCTGGAATCTATGGAAATGAGGTGATTTGCATTTTAAAATTGGTCTGATTAGAACATTTGGTTTGTTTGGACAAAAATATAAAATTACTAGATATTTTACTTGTAACTGCCAGGACTTGAAGGAGTTAATCCCAAAGAGGAAGAGTCTATATATACTTTGCTCTAAAACTTTACCACCCACTTCCTAAAGGTCCTCTCCTTCCCATCACCGTACTTGGGGAGGAGGAGGGGGAAAAAAAGTCCCGTTTCCACTGACCGTCTTTCATGCAGTTCTGACAGTTGAGTTAGCTACATTCAAAGCCGGTTCAGCCGGGAGTACCCCGTGGCAATTCCTCAGTCTGCTGCACGTCCAAACCCAAACCCCGCTCACTACTTAATTAACCAGCCAAGTAATGCAACAGAGGCTTAGAATCCCCAACCTGCCAGAGTGTTCCATTCGCTCGCTCGCCTGCTCCGGTGTGGGGCTCTGTGCCTCTCCCTCCCCCTTTACTGTGTGTGAACTCGTCGAATTTGAACAGCTAAGCTGAAAATAGCCTAGACAGATATAGAAACAAACTATCAGAAGCAAAGAAACATCCACATGGGTTACACTGAGATGGAAGGCTCCTTGTATATTTCACACGCTCTGAAAGTGACAGAAATCACACCCCAGATACGTCCCCCGAACGGAGTGATGGCGAGGGCTTCACCAAAGTGGCTGCGTGAAGGCCAGACCGGGAGAAAATGAATCGCAAACGAAAAAGAGAGAGAGAGAAACACACAAGCAGGACTTCCTCCAACTCTCAACTACACCCCACCCATGAACATTTAAAAAAAGAGAGCGAGAGTGTGAGCCAAAGAGCAAGGGGGTTGGGGGGGTATCTCTCTCCAGGACCCACAGGCCTGCAGCTCCTTTTTCTTGCCCCTCCACTCCCTCCCCGCCTCCACTTCCAGAGCGCAACTCCTACCCAACTTGGTAAACAGCGAGGATGAGGATGATTTTTTAAAAGACTCAACTTCAGAACCCTCGGGCTCTCCTGCCTTCCCCAGCGAGGCCCCCAGGAAGCGGGCGCCGCGGAGCCGGGGGAAGGAGAGCGAAACCGGCAAAGATCAATCAGAAGGACCAACCTGACACTCTCCATGTAGCCGCCAGGCGCGCGGAGCCGGGCTCGGGGCGCCCGCGCGGGCCGGGCGTGGGGTCCGGCGGCCTCGGCGTGCAGGCGGACTGCACGCGCGCAGGGGCGCTCCGGCTCGCGGGCTGACAAGACGCGCCGCGCCGCGCCCACCCGCCCCGCCCTGCTCCACCAATCACAACCCGCCTCTAAACACCCCGCGCCGCGCCGCGCCGCGCCGCGCCCCACACAATGGGCTCCGCGGCCCGCGCCCCGCGCCCGCGCGCCCCGGCCCCCTCCGCGCGGCAGGTGAAATCACGCTCGGGTGCCACCCTGCTTTTGTCTGGAGAGCAACTCCACTTAATAGCTGTTAACCCGGTGACCCGCCTCCGGCTGACGTCTGGGTCGGCCGGGCTCGGCGCGCACCGCTCCCTCTGGCCGGGGCTCTGCGGGGCCGGGGCTGCCGGCGGGGCGGCGTGTTTGTTTCGTCTTTGAAACTGACAAAGAGTTGTCCTAACCTTTCCGAGAAACCCGGGAGGCCGAAGAGGGGCACCCGGCGCTCGCGGCGCCAAGCCGACTGCTCCGAGCAACTGTTCGGCTTCGGGAGGGTACGCAGGTCTCCCAGGCAGCGCAGAAAAGCGCTTTTCCTCGAAAACCGCCCTGGGAGGAGAACTTTCGCTTCACGTCGGGGGTTTCACAGAGCCTTGGCCTCCCCACACCCCTTTCTTTCCCAGAGTCGGTCTCGCCAAAGTGTGCCAGTGCGCACCGAGGAAAACTAAGCCGACGCGGGGTGGAAATAAATAACAACCAAACGTGCCTCGTCGCTGAACCAGGCGACTTCCCCTCTAGAACGACAGCTGCCGAAGAAAGCATCTGCCACACGTTTGCTAAGAAATAATTCTTTAAATTCCTTTCTTATTTATACAACAATAGCAACAACAAAAGCTACTCTCAATAAGCACTTTAGGATGACCTTCTCTATTAGAAATAGTCACTGCTCTTTCAGGCTATTGAAAGCTGAGTATAGTGTTTTTTAAAAAAGTCAACAATGTGCTAAACTTTGTTGGTTCAACTGACACGACTTAAGCGTCAGGTTAATCTAGTCCATTTCGGCGACTCTAAAAAATCACCTATTTACCACCTTCAAACTTGGAGAAAAACTTCCTGGCCTGTATGTTTTTTAAAGACACACACACACACAAAAATCCCCACACACATTTTTATTCTTTTTCTCAAAATATTAGAGGAAAAGGAATAGTGTGACATCAATGAATACCTATTTGCCTTCAAAAAAAAAAAAAAAAAAAAAAAAGGCAACAAAATCTGACCCAGTAATCCCAGGAGTTTTACTTGAAAGTACATTTTGATGTGAAGTGTATTAAATGCAGGTTACTACAGACCAGAAAGAACATTGGTAATATTTCCAATCAAGCAAATGCCTGAATTTCAACAGGGTCAGCGGGGAGCAGACAATTCCCTCTTTACTCTGGCTGTAAAAGAGACAAGCGCGAAGTGACCATCAACGTATGATCAGATGTTAAATGGGCACAGCGCAGATCGCTCTTCACCCTAAAGTGTTTTTGTGTCAGATACCAAATTTATTAATGGGATTTTTTCAGGTCACAAAATGTGACCCCACCCTCTCATGAATATTCAACAGAGAACCAAGGGCTCTTCTGCGGGGTAGAAGGGCCTTAAATCTGCCAGAAAGTCCCCCGACTATCAGTAGAGTTCTGACTCTTAAAGAGAAAAGGTGCTCTTTCCGGAGGGGCTGGCAGAGAGCCCCAACGGCAGGAAATAAAAATAAAGGAAGTGCTCTCCAACCAATGTACAGGGAGAAAGTGGAAAGAATCATTTCAAAACGCCTAAGTGACTTTCTTTTTCCCAAAGTATTAAAATTGAGTTTTAATGTTTATAAACAAAAACTGGGATGTACTTTGAATATGCAATGTGTTTTTATTTTAGAAACTAAGTTCTTCATGAGGCATCCATAAAACTCATGCATGCTCTTAGAAGGTGGACTAACTCCTTTGCAGGTCAGTGTTTATCAGCTAATAGTCTCCAGGTGCATCAAAACAAACAATAAACAAGCAAACAAAAAACATTACAGACGCTCATGACCCAGCTGTGGAGACAAGCCTTAAACAAAATAATTAGAGAGTGATGCAATGCAGTGCTTACTCAAGTACTAAATTGCACAGTGGTGGCTGTAAGCACCATGGGACCACAAAGAAGGAGGAGATCACTAGGAGGAGGGGTCTGGGAAGGCCCACTGGGGAGGTGGCATTTAAAGGCTGATGGTTTGGGTAAGGGGGAGGTGACAAAAGAGAGAGGGAAATGGCTTGGCATACTAACTTAGAAGCCACCTGGAGCCCATCTCGCCCTGTCTCCAGACAGACAGATGATACGGTGACTCAGAGACTACTTCTGGGCAAGGAAATGTCCCATCAGTGATAAACCTGGATAAACTACATATGCCCAGGCCACTTTGGTTAATTCTAAACTCCTGTGGTCCTGTGTACTTGCCCTGTGTTTGGGATTCAGGAAGAACTGGAACTTCCATAAGTGGAATATAATATAAAATGTTAAAACCAATAGTAACTCAGAAGACTTCGTTAAAACCATTTATTAATCACTGTGAGCACCAGGTCATTTTAGAAAAGCTGAATAAGAAAGGCCAACAAAAAAATTTTGGATTGTGGGTGTTTTAACAGTCTCATGCAGTTGTCATAATCTGAACACAAATTCCAGCCCTCATTGTACAGAGGAGGAAACTGAGGCTTAGAAAAGCAAAGTGATTTCTCCCAAGAATTAAACATGGCCAGGTGCAGTGGCTCATACTCATAATCCCAGCACTTTGGGAGGCCAAGGCAGGAAGACTGCTTTGAGGTTTGAGACCACCCTGGGCAAAACAGTGGGACTCCGTCTCCAAAAATACACACACACACACACACACACACACACACACACACACAATTAGCCACGTGTGATGGTGCATGCCTATAGTCCCAACAACTTGGGAGACTGAGGTGGCAGGATCACTTGGAGACCAGAAGTTCAAGGCTGCAGCAAGCTGTGATCGCACCACTGCACTCCAGCCTAGGCAACAGAGCAAGAAACTGTCTTAAAAAATAAAAAATTAAATAAAAAAATAAAACATACTACAGGCTTCCAAGAGGAAGCAGATACTGGATAATTATAGAAAAAGAGAAGCCATAATAATATAAAATGAATACCTGTGGTGGGGGGGAGGGGATATTGAGGGGTAAGCCAACGTTTAAGGAAGAGTAAAGGAAATGCTAAATACCATACTTTAAAAATATTTTTGATGCCCACATCCTAACACCCACAACAGATACAGCTCTTGTTCAAACACCACATATTAAGAAACCTGTCAGTTGCTAAATGAGTCCATTGTGCAGCTGGCTGTGCACTTAAGAACAGATTACTATGATCCCACACCAAACTCTAACCACCAAATAACACACCTGGGACTAAAATCATGTATTATATTTGGTTCTGCTGAGCCTTAGCCTTGAACACAGAAGAAAGTGAAAGGTTTTACTGCCCATTCAGAGCTGAGAATGGAGATAAGATGTATTAAAGAAAGAGTCAGGAGGAGCGTCTCCTCAGGACATCATTCCATACACTGATGAATGGCCCTGTGGTGAGGCAGATACAGCAATGGTCCCTGGCCCACGTGGTCCTCAGTTCCAAGGAAAGGCCTGCTTTGCCAGAAGCTGCTTGGAAATAACTAGAGAAAGGATACGAGCATGGGGTGAAAAATCAACTGTGTGATCAGAGGCCAAAACCTTAATTCAAGTTTGCTGTCTTCTTCTGAACAACACTTGTGTTAACACAACACACATTTTCTTTCCCCTTTCCAATTAATTTAATGGAGTATCCAGGACATATTCTGAAATGACAGAACTTAAAGAGATTCAACCAACTGATTCCATTGCTGGAGAGAAAAAGCTAAAGCAACAGGAATACAAAATGTAAGCCCAGTAACATGCCTGATGGCCTACTCAGGGAAGCGCGCCTCCCCAGAATGAGGACTGCTTTAAGTATTTCTCCAAAGAATGGCAATGGGGCAGCCAATTAGAGTTACTAAATTGCAACAGCAATGTCCCATTCCTGAGATCTGGGGATCTGTCTCCAAGGAACTACCATTCTGTCTTGATTTAAGCAGTGCTTTGACTTAAAAATATAAATTAATACATCATCCATCTACAGGGAGCTAAGGCAGTTAGCTCCATATTGATATTGTTTATGTCACTGTTACGCGTATGTTGACAATGAAGCTAATTATGTTCTTTTTCTTCTGTGCCTGCAAGTTTGGCCAAGGGAAAATGCTGAGTTCTCACTGTTCCATAGGAGTTTAAATTCCCCTTAATGCATCTTCCAAATTGCCATTTGCATTTTCATGTAATGCAACATTTTATAATGCCATTGCTTCTGGTTAATTTGTATATACACAGTGTGACATGTCAACATTCAGGTGACTTATAAGTATGATGAGCTATGGAAAACATCAACCTAAAAACAAATCCCTTACTCTAAAAGCATTCATAAGCATCAGAGGTAAACAAAATCATGACAGAAAAGAAAAATGACAACATCCTTTCCTAACTCTGCATTTGACAGTAATAAATTACCCTCTCTCATTTATGATAAAACTATAATCCCCTGTTTTAACATAATGTAAAATTTGTTAATGGACTGCTTATGCCATGGGGTTAGAACAGATTACACTGAAGTGTGCAAAAGTTCTTGAAAAGGTACATGTTTTGGGGCAGTAGAGCATGTCCCAAAGTGCTGTACCCTTCAGATATCGGGGGGAAAACATCACTGCCACCACCACCACCAAGTGTAATTTGTTATTTCCCTCCCGAAGAGTGACAGTATTTTTGGCCCACCCACAGGCAAACCCTCGATTTTTAAGCATAACCAGAAATGGGGCACTGAAGGGGAAAGAAAAGATGGCTCTTGGGGAATGAAATTACATTTTAATTTTTTTTAACGTTTAATTATGTAGAAATCGCTGAATATCAGATAAAGGCAACTGACCACCTTTATTTAGTACAGTCAGCTTTTCCAGAGATCTGTGGTGTGCAGCAGGCCTGCAAAGAGGCAAAGGGAGCGTGTCCCATCCTGCCCTCAGAACAATGCTCACACATCTTCCTCCCATGCAACACACCACCCTCCTCTGACCCTAGGTTGACACACCCTCATGTCAAAACCTTCTTTACGCCTGCCCTCTGCTGGCAAGCCTGCCAGGATTAGGAAATTTTGACTACTTCAACTTATTCAAAAGACAACTTTTAAAGCCAGACAGACAAAGGACATGAAATGAACTATTAACTGGAATATATAAATTAAGACATTTAAACAAAATGGGGGGAGAAAGGGGGACACCCCTAGTGAAATATGGCACTTTTAATGTAAAAATGCACATTCGTCTATTCTATTGCCTCCTCGCTCACAGCAGGGGAGTGCCAAACTCGATATTTTAGCTCGCCTAAGAGAACAACCTGTATTACTGTTGGGCATCTTGCCTTCTTTTGCTCACTCTCCGGGGAGAGCATGTCGGCGCATTTTCAATAAAACACCTTCTTAGCAGTAATGGGCCACTGTTCCCATTTCAGTGGTCCCTAAGGTTTCACGATACAGTATATTTGGCTGACTCGCAGTTCGAGTTTTCTTCTGGCATTCCTAAGATCCAAAAAACGGAAGAGAAAAAGCAAAAGAAGAGTACTTGCTTATCCTTTGTTTCAGTAAGAAAACAGTCAACTTTGAGACTGATTAGCTGGTAGGATTTACACAAAACAAGGGCACTCTCGGGCCCTCTCCCCTGCTACGGGAACCCTCCGCGCACGTGTGGGCCAGACTCCCAGCTGAAGGAGGGCTCTGGGCATTAGGGGGTAAATTTCTGCAGCAGCGTGCTGGGGTTTAACAGTGCAACTCCTGTCAGTGTCAATGGGAAGCACAAGGCCTGTACAAATCCCTGCATACCATTTCAAAAATATATCTCCAAGACGGGAAAATGAAGCTTAGCAGTTGCAACCTCAAAAGCATTCAGGAAGTAGCACTCTTGACAGCGCTTTAGATGCCGAGTAAATGCTCTTATAAAGAACACCCAATCCAGCCGACAATAAATCTTACACCGGGGAAGCCGGCACAGGGCTGTGGAATCCCCTCCAAGATAATTGCCTTCCACACTGTGCGGCATAGAAGCTGTTACACAGAAAACATTTTCCGGGGCTCTGCGCTCGCTATGGCTTGCTTTTCTTTCCTTAATAGTCACCAATTACACAGACACTCACACCCTGTCTTTAAGAGTGACCATATAAAAGTCTCAAGGTTTGTCTCCTTTTCTAGAAAAAAAGGTTGTAAGGCCAGTTCTAGTGGGGAGCGGGTGGGAGAGGGAGGTTGAGAACAGAGGGTGTGTTTAAGAACTCAGGAATGGAATCTGACACACGCATCCAGGTGAGCAACCCTGGGTGTCTCCACTTTCCAGTCTTTGACGGTTCATGTAGTTTCCAGACAGCTCCAAGTACTGGGGCTCATCTACAGGCCGCTGAAGCGGTCAGCACATCTTTTCTAGTCCACAGAGGCCTCAAGCAGGCTGTTTAACTCTGAGATAGTACAGGAGTACTACATGTGACTTAGGATTCTATTAATGACTTTGTCAGGAATAATAGTGTGATTGTGGGCAAGTCACGTCATCTCTCTGCGCCTGCACATTTCAGCTAAACAAAGAGGAAGATGGATGAGATCTCTCTGTAATTTCTTTTTTTCTTTTTTGAGATGGAGTCTCGCTCTTGTCACCCAGCCTGGAGTGCAATGGCGCATCTTGGCTCACTGCAACCTCCGCCCCCTGTGTTCAAGCGATTATCCTGCCTCAGCCTCCCAAATAGCTGGGATTACAGGCACCTGCCACCACGCATGGCTAATTTTTGTATTTTTAGTAGAGACGGTGTTTCACCATGTTGCCCAGACTGGTCTCAAACTCCCGACACCTCAGGTGATCCGCCTGCTTCAGCCTCCCAAGGTGCTGGGATTACAGGCGTGAGCCACTGCGCCCAGCCTCTGTAGTTTAACAACAACAACAACAACAACAACAACAACAACAACAACAGCTATCATTACTGGTATCCTTACACCTATCATGTACCAAGTGCACATTTCACATTAGCAAAGGACTAATCTCTAGGTATTTTCTGCTTACAATTAGGATCCTATGTAAAACTACCAGAAATAGGGCTGGGTGCAGTGACTCATGCCTGTAATCCCACTGACTCAGGAGGCCGAGAGAGGAGGATCACTTGGGGCCAGGAGTTCAAGACCAACTAGGGCAATGTAGCAAGACCCTGTCTCTAAAATATTTTTAAAAATTAGCCAGGCATGGCATGCATCTGTAGTCCTAGCTACTCCGGAGGCTGAGGCAGGAGGATCGCTTGAGCCCTGGAGGTTGAGGTTGCAGTGAGCCCTGATCACGTCATTGCACTGTACTCCACAGCCTGGGCAACAAGAATGAGACCCCATCTCTACAATGAATGAATGAATGAAACCAGAACCACCAGAAATATGGATTAAAATTATAAATAGGATTTCAATGCTCAATAATCTCGAACACTGTCATGTCTACAATGAGTTAGGGAACAACAACCAAAAAAATGTTTTTTGGGAAACAACCCAAAACCTTTACTGGGACATTCTCTAGGTCATAAGCCCTATGAAACATCAACAACTTGTAGTACATACAGTAAGTCACATACATGCTTTAAGACTTGGTGGATTTAGTTGAGGGGGGTCAGATGAAGACTCTAAAACAACTTGACTTCTAAACATATTTATGTTTTTTTGTGCTTGTGACTTTTTCATCCTCTTCCTTAACCACTTTGGTTCTTTTATTTCAACGATGCCTGCTTTCACCAAAAAAGATTTCTGAATATCCAACCCAGCCTCCCAAACCACTTGCTTGCTTCTGTTGGTTGCATATTGGAAAGGAGAAATGAGTTTTAAGCATCAGGTGGCTGCTACTGATAGGGGGTGCCTTTTCCATCTCAGATTGAAGCCACAGCTAAGGTTTAGATTGGATTGCAAGGGACATTTGGAAGAAAGAGTAATCTCACAGAGACATCAGACCCCTTTTGTATTAACAGTTTAATGAAGTCTCGAGAAAATGCGTACAGAAATGTAGTCTAGCCTGCAGGCCAATTATTTATTTTTTATTATTTCAAATGGCATTTCATCCTTCATGAGGAAAAGCAGTAGATGAAGCAGGAAGCTTTCAGGTCATACAGAACTTCCCTCTTTTCAAACAAATAAGGCATTGTGTGTTTGAACAATAGGAGGAATGTCTAATTGATCTTAATTAAATTCAGCGATGTCCAATTTTTGAGATGGGTCAGAACACATCTATGTAATGTCACAACCCAACAGGCCAGACCTTTGAAATCAGGGCGCGCTGTGGTTAACTGTTCTCTGACACCCTTTTTCATCCATTCACCCATCCCACTGGGCTACTAACTTATTCTTCCCTCTAACTTTGTTCTCTGCTTACACCCTTCTCTATACCTCATGTGAATCCTGACCTCTTCCTGCCTTGGGGCTTATATTTTAACAGCAGCAACAGCAATCCCCCTTATCTCTGAAGTCTGCAAAGCCCTGTCAACATTCTTACGACAACCTATGAAACAAGAATCCTATAACCTCCACTGCACATAGAGAAGGCTACCTGGAGTTTGAAGCAGAAGAGATGTGAGTTTGAATCCAGTATTTGTTACTCATCAGCAATGTAGGTGAGTCACAAAAGTTTATATTATCTGCATTTCCTCATTTGTAAAGTGGGAATGATTATCTGCCTCAGAGTAGATAGATGTTTCTGTTATTATTTTCTGAGGGGGTGTCAACTTCTAAATTAATGTCTCCTGATTTGAGAGCATTGGTGTGAATATTTGATCCAATGTATCGCAAGCACACAGTGTCTAGCAAACCCTCCAATGTTGTTCACAGTTGGGGGACTCCTCTGAGGTCCTTTGGCTGGTGAATGGAAGAGCTGGGATGTGACTGTGTCCTCCAGGGCTCAGTCTCTTGCATTAGGGACCCTCTTCGTTTGCTGGTTACAGAGCTTGGGCAACTTTGAGACAATGCTAAGATAACAAGGACCAGAGCCACTCATGAACAGGGAGGTGCAGGAAATCCTCTAAAGAAGCCACCAATCACAAACTGGGAAGCACGTACTGTGACCCTGGCACAGGATTTGACAAAGAAAGGGAAAATGAGGGAAGGCTTGGTGCCTGGTAACAAGATGGCTGAGAAATACAGCAGTACTTATGGGAATGTGTGATGCATTTCGCATTTCCTATAGAAGTGCTTAATCCTCCAAACAACCCGATGAAGTAGGTATTATTGTGCCCACTTAACAGACAGATAAACTGAGGCTCTAAGAGCTTACATTATTATTATTTTGAAATGGCATCTTGCTCTCTCATGCAGGCTGGAGTGCAGTGGTGCGATCTTGGCTCACTGCAACTTCTGCCTCCGGGTTCAAGCGATTCTTCTGCCTCAGCCTCCCCAGTAGCTGGGACTACAGGTGCCTGCCTCCACGCCCGGCTAATTTTTGTATTTTCAGTAGAGACAGGGTTTCATCCTATCGGCCAGGCTGGTCTCAAACTCCTAATCTCAGGTGATTCACCCACATAGGCCTTCCAAAGTACTGGGATTACAGGCGTTGAGTCACTGCACATGGCCAGCTTAAATTATTTAATCAGTATCTTGAAGCCGGTCAGTGGGGTGTTGAGACTTGAATGACTCCAAAACAAGGCTTCTAATCCCATATGCCAATCTGGAGACTAGGCTTGGGGGTAAAACTAGGCCTGGAAGAAAAAAGAGGCTGGTTCAGTCTTACTCCCATGGAAAATAAATGTGACCAAGTGTCACCGATTAGTCAGCATGAATGGAAGCTAAAATAACACAAAGTTAAAATTCTGATGTCCTCTTTGATTCTTACAGGAATCCACAGTGACAACCCACAACTGGGCTGGCTGGATGTGGGAGTGGGAACATCGAGGGAGAGAGACCAGGGGCTCATGCATTCTTTTTGAGTTACTTCTCCTTGATTAAGCAGTTTCTTATACTCCCATCTCCACTGCTGGAAAGAGAGACAGACAGACAGACACCGATGATCTTCTCTCATCTCCTTCCGACACATGACTGAGCACCAGGCAGAGGCCAGCAGCCTCAGTGCCTGAGTTCTCCTGGTAATACACAGTGTCTCAGATGTAAACATGAAACATCAGGGTGGTGGAGCTTATTTGGTCTCTAATCATAAAAGGCAAGGAGAGAATTCAGCATGGTGACTCTGGAGAGACACTGCCATCGGTTCTGATCCTGGTGGTACTATTCTCTGGCTGTACATTTAGTAAATTGCTAGTTTCTACAGACTTCAGTTTCCTCATCTATAAAAAAGAACTAATCTTAGTACTTCACCCACACAAGGTTTAAATGAGATAAAACAGATCAGTGGCTGGCACACAGTAAGCACTTAAAATGCTTCCTAACGTATCATTATTACTATTACTACATACCACTTTTCCTTCAATTTCTTCCTTTTGCTATAATGAAATTACAGAATCCAAAACTTATTTTAGTTTCTTAGACTTCTTATTTTTTTGTGCTGTAGGTACTGTTGATCCTCACTCCAAAATTTAACTCAGCAGTGGCAGATCCTTCAGCCAAACAATGGAAGAAGACATTTGGTTGTTTTGTTTTTTAACCAGGGTCACTAGACCAAGAATCATCTACAAGAGGCAAAATAGCAGTCCCACTCAAATCTCTAGGTTGTGGTGTGCTACATACCCCAGCCAGTTCATCACTTGCATTTGGTGAAGGAGTATGGTGATTTGCTAAACACTGAGCTCTCAAGGACCCACTGGGTTTTTTTTTTTTTTTTTAAACAAATAGGGTCTAACTCTGTCACCCAGACTGGAGTGCACAATTATGACTCACTGCAGCCTCAACCTCCTGGGCTCAAAGGATCCTCCTGCCTTAGCCTCCCCAGTAGCTGGGACCACAGGTATGAACCACCAGGCCTGGCTAATTTTTTATTTTTCTTTTTTGTAGGGATGGGGACTCTGTATGTTGCCTAGGCTGGTCTCGAACTCCTGGGCTCAAGTGATCTTCCTGCCTTAGCCTCCCAAAGTGCTGGGATTACAGGAGTGAGCCATTGTGCCAGGCCCTGCTGAGATATTCTAAGGAGGGGTCTCTGCCCCAAGTGTCAAGAACAATGAACTGTAGGTTGACCAACATGAGACCTAATTTATGGAATCTTCGGCCTATATTTTTTCGATGTTTTGTTACTCACGGTGGAGCCTGTCTCCAGAAAGGCTGGCTTTCAATGTAGTCCCAAGCCACCCTGGCTCCAGAGAGGGCTCAGCTTGCACCCAAATAGCATCATGGTTTAACAGGCTGACTTTAAGATTATTTTTCAAGTTCCCAATACCCAACTAACTCGAAGGAAGAAATGGAAATCTCTTTTCTTTTCTTACCATCATTTGATCATTTGCTGAATTAACAAATACGTAAATACGCAGACATCAGAAAAGAAGGGCTCCTACCTTGGCCTCAGGGGGAAAAGGGAACTTCTAGAATAAGACAAGACTTATGCTGAAGATGAAAGGATAATGCTCTGCCGTAGGGAGATGCGCAGTCAGGACCGGGAAGGGCATCTGAGCTACTGGAATGGCACATGCCAACATTCATATGGCAGACAACATGAGTCAGAATACCAGAGAATGTGAAGGATTTGGTGTGGCTGGGGTGATTATAATTCATGCTCCAGCTCCCTTCCTTTGAGATGAATAGTTTTTCTCCTTTTTCTCAATTTCACCTGTATTTCCTATCTCAAAAAGTTACTTATCCCTTCCTCTTCTCCTTCTTCCTGTTTTGAGCATGGTCTCTGTTCTTCTTTATCCATGTCATGGCCATGATTAACATGATCTCATCCAGCCTTGACCTCAGCTGGGTCAAACACACATACATAGTTTTCCTCCAAGTTAGCAGAGTTTGGTGTTCTTTACTCCTATCCTGGCACGCTCTCAACTGTGATTGCTAAGCTTCTAAGCCAGAGAGGTTTGAGTCACTGGATCTCTAATATGTCTCTGGATTTTTTGAAGGGCTAATCTAACATTCACACAGGGATTGGGAACACATAAAGTTATGGAGCATGGGCTCATGGGTTAGATATTTCAGTCATCAAGTGTTTAAATAATATCACATCAGACATAGTTATCTTATTATACAATTAAGTAGAACAAAGCTTGAAGAGAGCTCACATCCAAGCAGGGGCAAACTTCTAAAACATCAAGGCCTTGTATGCTAATCCTTCTTAGATGTCTAGAAGAGGAAATAGAACTCTAACAAAAACGGCATAGTCAAGGCTACCACTGACCTTTCACGTGTCACTCCCATTCTGCAGCAAGGTGTCAATCCCTGAACCCTGAGGCCTCTTTTTAGTGCACTCTCTCCTAAGGCAGCCTCGCTGTACTGGAGTGAAGGTAGCTCTTGTTAATTTTTATTTACTTGTTCCTTATGAACTAAGTGGCGAGTGGGGGAAAGACAGCTAAAGACCTGTTTATAGTACAGTGAAACTGAATGTCATGAAAAGGAGCCAAGTCTAAACAAAAAGTATTCCTCTGTTAGGCAAAATTATCCTTTTTAACAGGAACGCACATACACACGAGGAGAAGAGGTCACCAACCTAGCCATCTTCCCAACCATGGCACTAAATTTGGGGTGTTCCCACTTCCCTGACTTCCTACAGCATTCACTCTCTGTGCTAGTCACTTCATCATTCCATTACATACTGAACTAGCTCATCAAACGCCGTTGTACATAACCCTGTACATACCGCTCGTCAACAAAGATTTCATGAATTTATAAACAAATGAATAAACCAACAAATGAATGTTTTCTATTTTCTCTTCTTTGCCTTACTCCCCTCTCACTTCCTCCCCTCCTGAGAAGCATTTATGTTTCCTGTGCATATTTTTTTTTTTTTTTTGAGATGGAGTTTCACTCTTGTTGCCCAGGCTGGAGTGCAATGGCGTGATCTCGGCTCACCGCAACCTCCACCTCCCGGGTTCCAGCAATTCTCCTGTTTCGGCCTCCCGCGTAATTGCGATTATAGGCACGCGCCATCACGCTTGGCTAATTTTGTATTTTTAGTAGAGACAGGGTTTCTCCATGTCTGTCAGGCTGCTCTCGAACTCCTGACCTCAGGTGATCCGCCTCCCTTGGCCTCCCAAAGTGCTGGGATTACAGGCATGAGCCACCCCGCCCGGCCTCCTCTGTATATTTTCTCTAAACCGTAAGCTCTGAGAGATGAATTGTGTGCTCTTTCTTCTTTCTCCACCTGTGGTGCATTTCACAAAGTGTTAAGGAAAAAGTAACTAAGTCCTTGCTAAATAATAGCATCTCTATAGGTAAGATGAATATTCAATGAGAAGCATCCCTATATTGCCATGTTTAGGGACTAAAATCTTTTGATGACAATTTTATGACTGAGTGACCTCATCACATGCAAAAAGTGCATTTGTACACAGCAATCAATGATTAGACTCTTCGAAAATTAAAAAACAAAACAAAGCTGGGTACAAACCATGATTCAGAGATTACACAAATAATAAATGTCATTTTATGGCTGTGAGTAAACTTGAATGACTTACCCTAATAAAACTGTACCTACTAAAGGTAGACAGCTATTCCAGGGTTTTAAAAAATCATCTGTTTTTCACTTCTCTTGCTAAATTTTGTTAAATGAAAAGAATCCTTCTGAATGGACATAAGACTGGAAGGGCACGAAAAGCAGTTTTTCTAAACTGCTACCAATACCAGCACATCCTGCAACTAGATAACGTTGCCCAAGGAGCTTCCACTTCATTTTGTTTTGCCTCCAAAGGCTCTTCACTGATGCAGCTAAGAAAGAGGAGGACGAGGAAAGACCCACAGGAAGGCTGCAGCCCAGACTTCATTGGAGCCACTAGTCATAAATAGTGGCAACTTTAACCCTTCTCCTTGGAAGCACAAGAGCTAGTGTGACCTTTGCTTCTCTTTCGTTACCTGGATTCTGGGAACTGCAGACTTAAGAACCAAGTTCATCCCACCAGTGGATGCTATGGAACTCCTGCACTATAACAACTCCCCCACTTCCTACCACGCCCACTCACGGTTCGGTTTTGCCCCTTCCTGCTAAAGTCCTAAATAGGTTCTGGTTTTGTTTAAAGCATGTAGCCAGTATTTGGTAAGTGACAGGCAAGGCCACCCACTCTGTCTTGCCCCTGCGCCCCTCCAAATAGAGTGCGCAGAAATGAGCATGGTGGGACAGGTGTCTGCCCCTCTAGTCCAGAGGAGGACAGCAGCCCAACTCCTCATTATTCTATTAATACAGTCTGAATTCTTTGCCCCTGCCCCCCACCTAGGTCTCAACTGGCTCCTACTGGTGTTACAATCATTCCTCACTAATTGTCACATGAACTGCTGTTAAGTTAGAGCTCTTCACTCTACACTAGTACCATGGTATGGGCTTTGCATTCATGCCCATTAACGATCTTTTTTTCATTTTGATTGAGAACTTCAGCCTGCTGAGACTTTGTTCTAAAAAAATCTTGATTCTTCATCTCAGCATATTAACTCTTCCCCATCCTCCCTCGACACAGACAATTTCTATTATCTCTAAATTTCTTGGATCATATTCATCTGAGAGATATTGTGATCAGTTTTCTAAATGTGTGCATTCCAATGTTTCACAACATCTAAACTGGGGTGCTATTGTTGTTATTTGACAATTAAGAAGACCTGTTCACGTCAGGGCTTATTCTCATGTATCACCCTGCTCCAGGTGTCGGGTTATTCCCACTTATTACCTGTACCAAGAGAGGTCCGGCCCTGCCTCCTCCTGCCACCTTCACTCAGCACCCAGCACAGTGCCTGGCTCTCAGCAGAGGCTTCACTGACAACGGTTTTTGAATGCACAGATGAGCGAGCTTACTTAATCTTTATCATAATCCTATGAAGATTCTGTTTTCAGTCTACATTTTATAGATGAGAAAACTGAGGTCTAGAAACTTAAATAACTCACTCAGAGTTAGGCACCTGTTACACAGAACCAGCATTTAAAAATAATGCCTAGAAAGTATAAACAACATGCACAAGACACGCCAATTGCTCATTTCAGAGCAGGACCCCCAAATCAGGTCTTGTGCTTCTCTTTCTTGTGAATCACTAGTGTGGACCATACCTCTCCAATCACCTCTCCTACCAGCTTTCTGTTTCTCTTTTCTGCAGAAACAGACGTAGCTAAAGAAATTTCCAAATTAAAACCTGGCAATGGTTTCTATATTCTTGTTTCCTAAACCTATAAATCAAAACTGTCTAAACAGGTCATAAATGTTCCTCAGCAATATAATGGGAAAAGTTCTGATTTATAGTGCCGGTGGAATAATTTTAAATAATTACATAAGAGTTTTGAAAAAATGCAATTAACACCTTTAGAAGTTTTTTGAGATGAAAATGAATCTCTGGAGATGACTGTTCCCATACATAAAGATAGCCAGTTAAAAAATAAAAATAAAGCTACAAGATGCAACTGTGTCTGAAAGATCCTATGGAGACAGAGAATAGGAGCTACTATTTACAATGGGAATTCACTAGCGTGACCACATCAATAAATGTTTAACTTTGTCGCATTATTACACGATAACAACACAATCATCAAATGTACTATTGAACATTGCAATTAAATCACCAAATAAACATCTTATTTCTATTCAGCCCCAGCTGATGGCTTTCTGCCTCTGTACTGCTTTGACACATCCTACCACACTGTCCTTTGGAACACTTCAAATCCACCTACCTGCTCTTGCAAATCTGGCCAATGTTCTTTCCTTCCTCTTTCTCTTCATTTGTGATTCATCTCCTTCAGAATCCAACCTTCTACAGATGAAGTCACTCCAAGCAACCATCCTTAACCCTAATTTCCCTGGGTATCAAAGAAAGTCTTACCATCTCTGAATTTCCTTCTTCTGGCTTAGCAAGCAGTAGTAGTTATGATTTTACTCAATGAACCCATTTCTCAAGCGCACTTAAGATACTAACCTTTCTCTTTTGTCTCTCACTGGGTGATCTTCACTTTGGCCCATTCTATCAGCACTTTGTCTGAAACCTTTACCTCCACAGGATTTGCAACTCTGAAAGTGGCAGAAGGAGGCAACCTCCGACTAAACTAATTTTTAAAGTATATACTGCTTAACGCTAAGTGTTCTGCATTTGTGTCCAGGTTTACCTTGGATACGACACTAACCAATAATGAAGCAGAACTTGACTTTCCTCAGGGCTCCTTCAGATCCCGTGGGAATCTGAAAAGTGTTCTAACACTCCATAATTCAAAACTGAAATGGCCCAAGGTATCTCCCCAGTTCTTTCCAGCACCTGTACTCAGCTCAGTAATTACACAAAGAGAACCCTCAGCCATTATCCTGGTCATCAGAATTAAGAAAAAGACACAGGATCATAGAAACTCTGATCTGGAATAGATTTAGCAATCATCTTAATCCCACCCCCTCACTTTCCAGATAAGGAAACTGATGCCACGGAGGGAAACATGAAGAGCCAAAGGTCATACCTCTAAATAGTTACAGGCAGAACCGAGACCAGAACCTAAAACCTGCGACTCCTTATTAAGCATTCTTTCCATTGCTTCACGCCACCAGACAAGGAAGATACATGAGGAACCACAAAACTAAAATAATCAGCCTCCAACACTTAGAACTGCTTTGGTTGGGGGATACATAGGGAGAAAACAGTCTTTCTGTATTTGTTGGAAGGAGCAGTGCTTTTTATTTCCACTACAAATTATGAATGAAAAATACAACTAAGTATTACTCACCAAAGGCACAAGACAAGATTTAAGTCGTCTTCCACGGTCACTCACATTTCACTTGTCTACTATGTAGCTAGATTTTGTCATTAACCCAGGGCTGAATTGTCCAACAGTGTACACAGTAGTCACAAATGGCTATTTAAATTTAAATGAATTACACTTAAATAAAATAATTTAGTTCCTCTAACATATTATCCACATTTGAAGTGCACAATAGCCAATGTGGCTAGTAACTACCATGCTGCAAAGTGCAGACATAGAATAGACGGTGCTGCGCTGGGCGCGGTGGCTCACGCCTGTAATCCCAGCACTTTGAGAAGCTGAGGTGGGCAGATCACTTGAGGTCAGGAGTTTGAGACCAGCCTGACCAACATGGTGAAACCTCATCTCTACTAAAAATACGAAAATGAGCTGGGCGTGGTGGCGCACGCCTGTAATCCCAGCTACTCAGGAGGCTGAGGCAAGAGAATTGCTTGAACTTGGGAGGCAGAGGTTGCAGTGAGCCGAGATTGCACCACCGCACTCCAGCCTGGGTGACACAGTGAGACTCTGTTTAAAAAAAAGAAAAAAAAAAAAGAATAGACGGTGCTGATGTCTAGAACATACTAGTCTGTGAAATGGGCATCATATGAAAGCCACCACATAAATTATAAGTTTGTAAACAACACACGTTCTCACTCATAAGTGGGAGCTGAACAACACGAACACATGGACGCAGGGAGGGGAACATCACACACCGGGGCCTGTCAGGGGGTGGGGGGTAGGGGAGGGATAACATTAGGAGAAATACCTAATGTAGATGATGGGTTGATGGGCGCAGCAAACCACCAGGGCACATGTATACCTATGTAACAAACCTGCACGTTCTGCACATGTAACCCAGAACTTAAAGTATAATAAAATAAAAAAAAAAAGAAAACAACAACAACAACAACAAAAAACAGACAAAAATTGTAAGTTTATTATATAAACTTTTTACAATAACAAGGGACTGCAGAAATATTCTAGAGCAACTTTTTCTGGTTTCTAATGAAGGAACTGAGTCCTAAAACATTTATTTATACTGCGCTCCCAATCCAGGTTTGGGATTAAACGTCGAATTGTCCCAATCTAGGAAGTGATTTTTCCGCTAACCAGCTGACTGGCTAAACAATATGGCTAGCAATATGATATGGCTCACCTCTTTAAGATAAGGAGCAAAATGTCTATATAGCACTTACTCCTCCATCTTCTAAAAGGAACCTGAGTGGCAACAAGTTACTCCTTATCTATTCTGGATCTACGTGGTTTTAAGGGAGCCAACATCATCCGGGGGATGCAGGGGTGGATATAATGCTAGGTCCCACTGATACAGTTTGAATATATGTCCCCACCAAATCTCGTGTTGAACTGTAATCCCCAGTGTCGGAGGTGGGGCCTGGTGGGAGGTATTTGGGTCACAGGGGCAGATCCCTCATGTCTTGGTGCTGTCCTCGTGACAGTGAGTTCCCCTGAGATCTGGTTAAGTGTGTGCCCCCTCACCCCCAAATCTCTCACTCCTGCTCTTGCTGTGTGACATGCTGGCTCCCCTTCTGCCTTCCACCATGAGCAAAAGTTCCCTGAGGCCTCCCCGGAAGCTCAGCAGATGCTGGCACCATGTTAATGCAGCTTGTGGAACCATGAGCCAAATAAACCTCTTTTCTTTATAAATTACCCAGCCTCAGGTATTTCTTTATAGTGACACAAGAACAGCCTAACACACTTACCAATCAGCACATCTCCTCCCTTCTCCACAGTGACTGGTTCATGTATAGATAAGTGACCCAAGTCACTCAATTGATTCAAGGGATTTCGCTGGAATTACTGAGCAAGATATACTCTCTTTCTGAGGGGTTGCTAAGCTGTAAGTATGTGAAGCAGGGACTCTCAGAAGCCCTCTGGCCTCAGCAAGGGAAAAACCTGACAAAGAACGGAGCCAATAGGAAAGAAACAGAACAGAACAGAACAATTGGAACAGACCCTTCCTGATGACGTTACCTGAGTGCCTGGTTCCAGCTGGGTCTGAGGCCAGGCTAACCCTTGAACTTTTAAGCTCTGTGAGCGTACACACTCTCTCACCCCAACCCCTCATCACTTGCCAGTCTGAGCTGGGTTTTGACATTTGCATGGGAAAAAGTCTTGACTAATACAGGTACCTCCTTCCACAAGAAGATTAGGAAGTGGTCATAGTGTAACACTTCCAAACAACCTAGAAAAGCACTGCCTGAGGGAAACCCCAAATTACAAGGCACACCATTGCAGTTGCAAATCTTGGTTCATCTGATGCCATTCTGGGAGGGATTCCCCAAGTCAACCCCAACTGTACACGGCCTGTCCCAGCCATGCACCATTCACCAGGTTTCAGTTCACCACCTGTGCATTTTTCTTTCGATCACCCCAATTCACAAATTTCTTTCAAGGGTATGCCTGCAACATCACTTTGAAATTCAGTAAAGTATCTTCTATTCACCAAGCCCTGGGAATTTCTTCAAGATATTTTCACCCTCTAAAAAAAATAAAGAAATCCCCTCAAAGTCTTATGATGACCATACTATTAAGAGTTCTCAGTCCAGTGGGTTTTCACTCAAAATTCTTTCAGTGTGTGTGGTTTTTTTTTTTCCCCCAAAAACAAACTCTACAATGATTCACTGATTCCTCACCCATGGGTTTGTTTCTCATTTTTCCTGAATCTGATAGTTTATTTTTTGTTCTTGATCCACTCTGCCAAATTATGATAATCTCACTTTCATAGAGTCTGGTAATAAATGATTTAAAGTAATTCATTAGCAACTATTTTATTGTAATACATACATTCTGGAGAAATACACATTTTTCTTCATGGTGGCCTCTTTCAAGCTATCTGACTGAAATCACTTACTGAGACCAGGCATGTTAAAATATAGAATAGATTTTTCATGAATAACCTGCCCTTGCATAGTTAACACTATTTTTCAAAGTCTTTGCTTTCTCCTAAATAAAATGATTTTTTAAAATAAATCATTGTTGGCCAGGCGCAGTGGCTCATGCCTGTAATCCCAGAACTTTGGGAGGCTGAGGTGGGGGAATCGCTGGAGCCCAGGAGTTCGAGGCCAGCCTGTGCAACACAGCAAGACCCCGTCTCTACTGAAAACACAAAAATTACCTGGGTGTGGTGTTGGGTACCTGTTAATCCCAGTTACCAGGGAGGATGAGGCACAATAGTTGCTTGAATAAATAAACAAACAAATCAATCAATCAATCATTGTTTAAATATATGGATTTGGGCATAAAATAGTCATTCCTTGTTAGTGGCTGTTCATTTCTTTCACTCAAAGAATTTGCCAAAAGCCACTTACTTCTATGCATTTTCTGTCCAGCTCTGTAACAGCTTGCAACTACTTTTTTTCTTCCACTTAGCTTTTTGCTTTTCTTTTCTGAGACGAGGTCTCACTCTGTCCCCCAGGCTGGAGTACAGTGACACAATCACAGCTCACTGCAACCTCAACCTCCCATGGTCAAGCAATCCTCCCATGTCAGCCTCCTAAGTAGCTGCGACTCCAGGTGCATAACACCACATTCAGCTAATTAAAAAAAAAATTTTTTTTTGTAGAGATAGGGTCTCCCTGTGTTACCCAGGCTGGTCCCGAAGTCCTGGCCTCAAGCAATTCTCTTGCCTTGGCCTCCCAAAGTGCCTCACATTACAGGTGTGAGCTACTACGCCAGGCCCCACTTAGCTTTTTTTACTTCACCCCATTAATATTTAGTATCCCAAAGTTTCATTTATTTTCTTGTTACTGTGAAATTCCAGGTGAAGATTACTGGGCTCCTATGGCTTCAGCTTTTTACTATTAAGGAATATTATATTAGAATCATCAACAACAATCCAGTGAAATTCTAATAACATTATTAGCACCTTTCGTTAAGCGTATGTCACATGCTGTGTGTCTCTAGCTGGGTGCTTTATGTCCAAGTTTTCATTTGGTTCTTGTATGGTGGGTATCATTTATGGCCTTTTTTTTTTTTTTTTTTTTTTTTTTACATGGAGTCTCACTGTGTTGCCAGACTGGAGTGCAGTGGTGTGATCTTGGCTCACTGCAACCTCCGCCTCCTGGGTTCAAGCGATTCTCCTGCCTCAGCCTCCTGAGTAGCTGGGACCACAGGCACGTGCCACCACACCCAGCTACTTTTTGTATTTTTAGTAGAGACAGGATTTCACCATGTTGGCCAGGATGGCCTTGATCTCTTGACCTCGTGATCTGCCCGCCTTGGCCTCCCAAAGTGCTAGGATTACAGGCGTGAGCCACCGCACATTTACGGCCATTTTATAGACAAAGAAACAAAGTTTTCTATTTTGCCCAATGTCATGGTGACAGGTCACGATTCAAACATGAATCCTTTGTTTCTAAAGCCTAAAGAGACTCAGGATGACATGGCTGAAAATTCTAGCATTGGAACTGCAAATATCGGATTGAAATCCATCACAACTGTATTCTTTGTAGCTGTAAACCTGAAACCAGTGTCTCATGTTGACAACTGGCCTTGCCCATGTTTTGTCCTTGGCCAAGGGGCAAAAAGAAAGCTCTGCCCTCTTTCAGACTGTGCCCATTACAGTTCTAGCTTACTTATCTAGGACTGCTAGTTAATTTCATATTAAGGAAATCTGTGAGCATCCCATGAAAGGGGATCTTCTCTCGTTCTTGCTTATGTGACAACAACATATACAAACATCATTATTATGCAATGTACCGGGGGAAAGGGAGCACATTTGATAAATGTCATGATAATTTTATTCTTCAGGAATCTAAAATTGCTGTTGCCTTTTCTAATCTCCAGTGTCTCTAGCTGGTCCGGAGATAACGGCTCCCATCCCAGGCTAGAGACTCCATCTCTAATTTCCCCAAGTCTGTCAATGAGAGGCAGGGACTGAAATCCCAAGTTCTGTCTCGCCGGGTATTTTCCAGGAATGCCTCTCTTCCAAATCATCAGTGACATTTAACATGACCCTGAGCAGCACACTTCTGCCCCAGAGGAAAGCAGAAAACCAATTTATGTAAAATTAAAAGCGATTTGCTTGATCCATCACTTGCTTCCACTCCGTCCCACTTTCAACTGCAACACATTCAGCTGGAATTACAGGCTACCTCTTCGTCCTGCACTGGGGCATAGAATCTATCTATGCACAACCATGGAGAACAAACATTACAGAGAAAATAATGACTTTGGAAGCACCAGGCACCCTACCCAAACACAAGCTACATGTGTGTTCACAGATGGAAACTAACGGCTGTTTACCCTGAAGGCCCCATAAGAAAAATGCAGTCACCTTTACAGTAAAATGCAACTTACTATTCAACATGAAACAAAGTGAGATAAAGAGAGGGCTAGGGACTGAATTCCAACAAAGAGCTCTTATACTACCTTGGATTTCCTCGGGACAGTCCAGACCATTCAAGAGCTGTGCAGGCCCTGAAGAGGTGAGCTGCACAACTGATGAGATCAAAAGACCAAGGCAGGAAAAGGGTTGCAGGTTAGCTCAGTTCTTTGTTGGGTGGGTCAGAGAACAGAACTCATGTGACATCATTTTGTGTCTTGCTCTGGAGGTGCACTTATTAGCAAAGCCAGAAATCCAATGTTAATTAATCAAACAACGACAACAAAATACCGGTTTTGTCTGGCAAAGGATTATGCAACATATTAATGTAAACGGCATCGAGCCGCATCAGAGGTACTCTGACCATTTCCTTGATGCAACAAATAAGGGCACGCATTCCTTGTCAGTGCATCACAAAATGACAACAAAAGTCATCCAAGGTTTCCTGTTGAGAGATGCCAGCTGGTATTGACAAAGGCTTAAGAGTGTCTTTCTCAGACCTCTGTGGTTTAGCACTTTGTCAAAACAGGATACTATTTAAATTAAAAATTTACTGATTCAAGTTCAGAAAAACCCTGCTTTGCTGTTTTTATAACCAAATTTGTGGGTGGGGAAACTTTGACCTTTATTTTTTCTTTTTTTATGACACCTTATATGGGTCTGAGAAGGTACTATATTTAGCAGGCTAGATTTGAGAACTAAGGTGTCTAAGCAAGATGACTATCACTTTCTATGAATTACTGTACATGTGAAATCATGGGCTTGTTATATTATGCAAAAGCGACTCATGTGAAACAAACAAAAATACCTGTTTGCATGTATAAGTTTTGTAAAATCTTTGTGGGGAGAGAAAGGGGAAATACACACTAGACTAGGCCACAGCATAATGTACCTCCCATGTGAATCTGGCTTAGTGTGCAAATGTATGTTTTCAGAGAAGGCTAAGCCAGGGCTGTAAGACTATGGTCAAAAAAGCAAAGCTGACGGTCAACCATAAGCAGTGCAGTGGTGAGAACCAAGATGCTGGGGAATAGATGGAGTCTCCGGAAATTGCGAAAGAGCAACCAAGCTTGTTTCTGACTGGGGGCTCTTAAACTTGCTCTTCCCCGAACCTGAAACATTCTTCCCTAGATAGATGCAAGACTCAGTCCCTCACTCAGTCAAGGTCTCTACTCAAAGACCATTTCCTCAGAGTCCTTCCCTGGCCAGCCAGTCAAACATGGGACTGTCATCACCACGGTGTTTATCTTAATCTACTTTGTTTTCTTACAGATTTCATCGTCACACAACATGTGGTGATACATTTTTTTTTTTTTTTTTTTTTTTGGCTTACCAGTTTAATGTCCCATAAGAATGTAATCTCCCGGCTGCTTTCTCTGCTGCTCACTCTAGGTGCCTCACTCTAGGTGTCTAGGTCAACACAACCGCCCAATAATTTGTCAGATGTTTGTTGAACAGGGAATCTCATGAACAGTCTATTTGAGTTGCGTAAAGGATCTCATTATTTTTCTTGAACTTTCACCTGTCTAGCTAACTATTTATGGGAAAGGTACTAACAAAGTCATTCCAATGATGTCAAAGACTTCCGAGACACCAGAGACGCAGTTAGATATAAATATTAAACTACTTATTTTGCCTTAAAATCACTCTGAGATTATCTTTGAAGGTCTTACAGCTTTGAGAATATGCAACTTCCCATTGTTTAGGGGGAAACGCTGGAGGAAATTTGGATAATTTGAGAAAGAAATCGAACTCACCAAATACCTTAGTGCAGTTCATCTCTTTTGTCAATCTCTCTTTCTTATTAGTACAGGCAAATCTTTTAGTGAAGTGAATAATACTTTGGCCAATGACCTTAAGCCAAGAGTACACCAGTGCTCAGGTCACATTTTGACCTTTCTTCCATCCAACACAGCTGAAGGATATGACACTTTATAAACAATTACACCGACTTGCTCTTACTCTGATTCTAAATAGGGCTAATGAAGAGGTTGGAATCAGTGGCACCCAACCTCCGAAACAACCCCCAAAGATTCTCACCATTTGGTATTCATGCCTTGGATAGTACCTTCCAACACCATGTCAGGGCCGGTCTCTGTGACCAATAAATATGGCAGAAGTAATGGTATGTGATTTCCAAGGCTAGGTCACAACTTGGGTCACTCTGGGAAAAGCCAGCTGCCACATCACAAGGGCACTGAAGTCACACTATGGAGAGGTCCACAGCCTGAGAACTTGAGGCCTCCTGCTGACAGCCATGTGAGCGAGCCATCTTGGAAGCGGCTCCCCTAGCCCCAATCATGCCCCAGCCTCACATTTTGACTGCAGTCTCATGACATGCTATGAGCCTGAACCACCCAGCTAAGCCACTCCCCTATCTCTGACTCACAGAAAGTGTGTAAAAGAATAAATGCTTAAACTGTAAGACACTAAGGTTTGGAGTAAATAACAGAGTTATCCAAATCTGATCATGAGGGCAGTTGCATGTCATCTGGCTTGCACACACTTTCTTCCTGCAGGAACACTCTTCCCTGCCCCATCCTTGCCACATGGGGATCACTACTACCCACAGTCCTAGTTAAGAAAGAGGAACTCTAATTTTCACAAGGCAGCCAGTTTAAAAAGACATCCGTCTATAATCAGGGTGCAAAGATACAAAGAATCAAGAATTCCAAAATGCCTGGGCTCTAGCTGGGCCACTATAGCGTGCTGTTGCCTTTGAGACTCTGAGGTGAATCTGTTCATGAAACCTTGAGCCACTTAGAAGAGGGATAGACAGCAGACAGGCAGGCTACTGAAATGAGTTGAAGTCCATGGCAAAGTGGGAATGGGCAGCATTTCTCTGCTCCAGATAACTGGTGCTATGTATATTGCTTGAACTTCTGATTTTTTTCTTTTTTAGGAGATGACAGAAAATGAGATTTTCATGGGAAATCTCCAGATTTTTTAAATCTTTGCAAAGAAAAAGAAAGCCTTCAAAAAGTTCGAACCAAAAAAAGGTTAAATGTTGTGTGCATAAACAAAACAGTATCTAGCCTGCGGGCCATCAGTTTGCAATCTCTAATGGGGAATCAATTCCTTACTTTCTTCAACCTTGCTCCCATCATAAAACAAATCTCTCGATTCCTATTTTCAAGAAATTTCATTTTCTAAGCTTCTTTCACATTTTTCTTGGATATTCCCATGTTTTTCAACTAAACAGTACTTCCCTGTTTGTAACAGAGTTGTCACGATGGCTGTTAGAAAACATTTGCCCCGTTTTTCATAAGTGCAGTATGTAATGTGATAATACAGAAGTGAAAGAACAAGTCTCCTGCAGGTGTGAAGAGAACCACCCTTGGGGGGAAAAAGTAACAGGGCAATGAAGAGTAACAAATTACTCAGTCCCCAGGAGAAGCAAGTCAACTCTAACTAGAAGGCTTGATGAAAAGATAATTTTATAATCCATGCTTCACTTCCCAACACATCAAGACACAATAAAATGAGCATACTCCCTGATCTTCTTTGCATATATGTAACTATAATGTCAAATAAAAAATAACTGTGCAACTGCCTCCTTAAGAGTGCAGGGAAGAACTAGGAGGGGGTCAGAGTGGGGAAGCATGATCATTGCACTCTGTCTTTTCTTCTCAGCAGTTGCAGTGCCATTACAGGAGAGCTAAGGTCCTGCACAGAAGACCTACAGAAGTGAACAATTCACTGTAGAATTTGCAACCCATCTGGCATATATCAAAGATTCAGAGACGATAACATAGGTATATGATAACATAGGTATGGCCATTCTAAATGCACTTTGCTCTCAAATGCATAGGGGGTTGACAACTGCCACTCTCTGCCCATCTACTACCATCAGAAAGCCTCAGTGTTATATAAAATTCAATTTTTTGTGTGTCCAGACCACTGTAGGATCTCACAAGTAATAACCCAAACCAACATCATCATAATATAATGATCAGAACAACAGCTATAAGAAGAGCAGGTAACATTTTGAGCTACAGGTGCCAGATTCTGTGTGTGTGTGTGTGTGTGTGTGTGTGTGTGTGTGTGTATGTATTCTTAAATTAATCCTCTGAATTAATCTGCTGGGTAGACATTTCTACTTTATAGAAGCTCAAAAGTGAGCTTTAGCCCAGGCACGGTGGCTCACGTCTGTAACCCCAGCACTTTGGGAGGCCAAGGTGGGTGGATCACCTGAGATCAGGAGTTCGAGACCAGCCTGACCAACATGAAGAAACCCTGTCTCTACTAAAAATACAAATAAAATGAGCTGGGCTTGGTGGCACATGCCAGTAATCCCAGCTACTTGGGAGGGTGAGGCAGGAGAAGTGCTTGAACCCGGGAGGCGGAGGTTGTGGTGAGCCGAGATCGCACCACTGCATGCCAGCCTGGGTGACAGAGCAAGACTCCGTCTCAAAACAAAACAAAACAAAACAAACAAACAAAAAAAACTGAGCTTTACTTGGACAAGGTCCCAGAGATGGTAAATGATGGTTTTTAGAATTTGGGTCTATCTACTCCAAAGAGTTACCAAATTAAGCTTAATTGTCTCATCAATATCTCAAGCTCAAGATTAAGGGTAACCCCAAGCTTTTTCCTAACCAGTTAACATATTCAACCAATGAATGTAATGCTATGACATTATGAGTCTAAAATAAAATATAATTCTCAATTATAGAATTATTAATAAAACAAAGACCAATAAACTTCACAGCTGGGAGAGAGGTATGAGAAACACAACTGTAATCAACATTTGGAAATAAGAAACAAAGTTCAAGGATTTGGCTTTTACAAAAGCCAACAGGAAAATCACGATGTAGGCTGAGTGCCATGACTCACGCCTGTAATTCCAGCACTTTGGGAGGCCGAGGCAGGCAGATCACTTGAGGTCAGGAGTTTGAGACCAGCCTGGCCAACATGGTGAAACCCCATCTCTACTAAAAATACAAAAATTAGCCGGGCATGGTGGCACACGCCTGTAGTCCCAGCTACTTGGGAGGCTGAGGCAGAAGAATCGCTTGAACCCAGGAGGTGGAGGTTGCAGTGAGCTGAGATCGCACCACTGCACTCCAGCCTGGGCGACAGAGTGAGAGACTCCGTCTCAGAAAAAAAACAAAAAACAAAAAAAACAAAATTAGCTGGGCATGGTGGTGCACGCCTGTAATCCCAGCTACTCGGGAGGCTGAGGCAGGAGAATCGCTTGAACCTGGTGAGTTAGGGAGGAGGTTGCAGTGAGCAAGATGGCATCACTGCACTCCAGCCTGGGTGACAGAAGGAGACTCCATCTCAAAAAAAGAAAAAAAAGAAAACCAGGATGTGCCAGTCTGTGTCTCTAAGAGGGAGGGCAAGTACAGAGACCCTTGTGGGACCCTAAAATCAGTATCAGCGGAAACTGAAGGTCACGTTCCTCCCCCTCAGATTGAGGACAGGAGGAGGCTGGTCTGTGGAACCGAAGCAAACCTTAGATGGAAGGAAACTTTCAGAGGAAATGATTTAAGCTTTTTTGGTAAGTAGGGTATTTTTCAAATTCTTTTAGAAGTTCTTATTTCCATCTTAAGCCTGCACAAATAAAAATAATTGTCAGTTTTCAAACGTGAGGGAGGGCGTTTGGCTTATTTTCCTTCAAACTTCCAGGTCTTGGGAGTTTTTCTTATTTTGAAGGAAAACTTGAGCTCCCACAGAGAAAATGGAGGCAGTAGATGTTCCCAGAGATGACTGGAGTATTGTCTTACACTGGTAGCAATGCAGTAAAAGAAGGATATAGAGAGACACGTGACAAAGAGTTGCACAGATATACTTTAGAGATATATGAAGACACCACATTAAAAGAGATTAGTTCTTGATTTTTCATCAGGAAGACATATTTACCAAATGCTTTAAAAGGCAAAAAAGCTCAGGCGCAGTGGCTCACGCCTATAATCCCAGCCCTTTGGGAGGCCAAGGCAGGCAGATCACCTGAGGTCAGGAGTTTGAGACCAGCCTGGCCAACATGGTGAAACCCCGTCTCTACTAAAAATACAAAAATTAGCCGGGCACAGTGGCACACGCCTCAGCTACTTGGGAGGCTGAGGCAGAAGAATCGCTTGAACCTGGGAGGCAGAGGGTACAGTGAGCCAAGATCGCACTAGTGCCCTCAGCCTGGGCAACAAGAGCAAGACTCCATCTCAAAAAATAAAAATAAAAATGAAAAAAAAAAACAAAAAAAAGCAAAAGAACATTCTAGATAGCACTGTCCAATAGATCTTTTCACAATGATGGAAATGTTCTATATCTGCATTAATCAAAATAATAGCCACTGGCCACATATGGCTATTTAAATTTAAATTTATTTAAAGTAAATACAATTTAAAAATCCAACTCTTTGACTGTACTAGCCACATTTCAAGTTCTGTTCCTGTGTGTGTTCCCAGTTTAGGAACAGAACTTGAAATGTGGCTAGTACAGATTACCTCTGTTAGTACATTTATTACATCATATTATAATTCTCTGTTCAGTTTCAACTGTGATATAAGGACTAAGAAACATGCAATTCTCTACTTCAGTACTAAGCGGGATCGGTACACTACAGGCACATAATAAATGTTAGTATGAGGATAAGTGAATAGATGGATGGATGAAAGAATCACTAAGCCTCTGGTCTGTTCTCACATTTACTTCCCAGAGGCCTTGCTCTCAGAATCGCTATGTCATTTACACCAAACTTTAAAACCAAATGAATCCTATGATCATAATAATATCAATAAAGATCAAAATGAGACTTAGATATTGTTGATGGTGATGGTAACAATAAAAATCAATAATCTTCTCATGAGAATGCTGTATTCTTGCCTCTCAGTAACATTGTTCTCTATCAGTTCCCAAACATTTTGGTAAGAAAGCTGTTTTCTTGTTTTTCATGTGTTTTTCCCTATAAATTCAGTAAGTTTCTAGATGCCCAAGCTCCTTCTCCCAAAGGTGTCCTAGAGACCAAACCTGAACTTTGAAGCCAGGGGCCAAAAACTTTCTCTATAAAAGGCCAGAGAATAAATATTTTAGGCACTGCAGGACGCACAGTCTCTGTCGCACCCACTCATCTCTGCTGAAAGCAGCCATAGACAGAAAAACAAGTTCACAATGGCTGTATTCCAATAAAGCTATAGTTGTGGACACTGAAATCTGAATTTCATATAATTCCCTTTTTTTTCTTTTCCTTTTTTTTTTTTTTTGAGACAGAGTCTCGCTCTGTCGCCCAGGCTGGAGTGCAGTGGCGTGATCTCAGCTCACTGCAAGCTCCGCCTCCCAGGTTCACCCCATTCTCCTGCCTCAGCCTCCCGAGTAGCTGGGACTACAGGCGCACGCCACCATGCCCGGCTAATATAATTTTCATGTTTCATGAAATATTATTCGTCTTTTGATCTTTCCCCAACCATTAAAAAATGTAACAATTTTCTTGGCTCCTCAGCACTATAGAAACAAGCTTCGGGGTTTGGCCCATGGGTTTACAACTGCCAACTTCCATTCTAAGGCCTGTTTCCTGATCATGTGCTTCCCACTAAAAGTTTCAGGTCACAGAGTCATAGAGATATCCTGAATCTAACAGAAACTAATTGCTTATTGTATACAACAAGATATTCAATAGCTCTACAGTCCAGCAGTTCCAGAGGCCAACCAGGAGCCACACCAGGAAGTGTTGGTTTGGGGACGGGGAATGGTGGAGATGAGAGCTATCCTTTATTCACCCACCTACCCCTGGTGGCAGCTCCAGCTGTGGTCACCATCAGCTGAGCAGACAGATGAAGCCTCAGCTGGTCTCAAGATCCTTTTATAAACCAGTTTTGTCCAGACTTCTATTAGTCAAAATCCTGATCTACATAAGAGTTTCTGCAAGCCCATTAATTATGCCTTTGATCTGCAGTTACATTATCTTCAATTAAGCATTAATATATTGTGTGTGAACTGACACCGTGTCATGCAAAATGGTGAGGCCTCTGGAATACGTTTCCAAAGCCAGCCTTAGAAATAGAGCTGCGTAGGCAGCGAAATATTTATTTTCAAATTCATCTGTGTACATTTTCAAAATTACTGCTCTCTAAATTTTCTTTGAAATGTCTGACCTGCTGTTCATAAGTCAAAAAATATAATCTCTCTTTTGTAGGAATCCAATTGGTAAATTGTGTTAAAAAAAAAAATATTAGACTGCCTACTGCCATTAGATGGTGGGTATTTGGGCCTCACACAGTTGGTCTTAAAGAAAAACTGCCTTAATTGCCATGTGGCCCTCATGGAACATGCTGTAGTAAGGTGATTTTGCCTTCATCAATTAATAGCCCCAAAATTCCAGAACAATTGTAGAATGAAGAGGATTCTATTTGTTAAAAGCCAAATGATATGCTAATGTAAAACAGATAAAGAGGTAAGAGGCCCAGTTGGTCTTCCTAGTTCCACACTGGCAGTTTTTTCTTTCCATATTTTGCAAAATGAGCAAAGAAGGTATTTGTTTTTAAAATACTGGCAGAAGAAAGCTCCTAGATCAACACAGAGTCTACATTTTAAATAACACTGAGGCTGCTGAATGAGGTATGCCCTAAACTCCTAGAGACCAGGTGTGACACTGAGACATGGGCCAATTTCAACACTTACCTGAGAGGTATCCAAATCACTTTGGTCAGATATCAAGTTAGCGATCTGGTGAGACACAGTATTTCCCAATTTGGGCTGAACTAGGAATATTGTAAAAATGGATGCATATTACAAAAAATGTGGCATAATCATTTCAAAGCAGAAGTGCATAAAATGTATAGAGAAAAGGAGATGAACTGTACATTTTAAATCTCAAGGTAGACCTTCAATATACCAAATGGACCACCCATTTTTGTCACTCCCTGGACTTCTCAATAGGACTTTAAGATTAACAGGGTGGGTGGCCTACTTAATTCTTGTATTAGTATATTCAGCTTCCTGTCCAATGCTACATCCTGCATAAATTTACACAAAGGCAAAATCTAAGACTCCTGAGCTGGGATTTCCCAATATCTTCTGATGACTATAGATGGCTTGCATTGCTGAAATAAGGTCAGAGAGTTCATTTCTGCTACCCTAGAAGAAGGCTAGGGAATGAAGAAATGAGGAAAAAGCAGAATGAAATCAATACTAAGACTTTAAGTTGGAAATGTACTTAGCTGTCTTCTTGACTGGTGGTCTTCAACCATGGGTGGGCATAAAAAGCACTTATGAAGGTTTTTAAATATACACATGCTTGGGCCCCATCCTAAGATTCTCATTCAGAAGATAAGAGTTCCGGAGCCTAACTGTGAGTTTTACAAGCTTTGATCCCTAGATCTTGATAAGGGTAATAATTACCTTAGTTCTGATGCACCCCTAGGATTGAAAACCACTGACTAGTCATTTATAGATAAGAAACTGAGACTTACAAATGTAAGTCACTTTGCCAAAATCCAACATGCTTGGGTTCAAAATACAAACAATGGAGGAAAATTATGTGAGCACCTGACTGGGCATCTTAGGAGGGCTCCATGTTGAAGCAGTCCCATTATGTCTTGGATTCAAGACAGAGCTGTATGCATCTTAGATACTGTAGATCTATATAACCAGTAAGATATTTCTCTGACAGATAGTAGTAAAGTGTTTTAATGTAATACCATCAGATATATTATGAAAATATTCAGAAGGACGAGAGTAAAGTGTCTTGAAAGGGTACCTTCCTCAATATCACACAAGTATGTGGTATAAGCCAACTGTAGCCCTGCCAGCTGTGGCCATTTTCCTGAATCTCAAAATACCCAAAAAATTACTAGTTTCACCATTACACCTATCTTAATGCACGGATAGATTTCAAACTAACACAATGAAAAGGAAGGAAAGTGGGGTGTTAGGTGGCACCTCTGTGCAAATGAAAAAAATGGATGCCTCTTCCTCCAAGCTGACACAGCCCCAGTGCCATGGCAGGGTACACTGGGATAAACAATTGCTAGATTTCAGCCCTTGCTAGTCCCCTCAATAAGGAATCCTGGTTCAATGAACAAACTGCATGATCATATCCAGTCATCTAAAGCACAGGTCAGCCAACTACAGCCCAAATCTGGGCTGCCACCTGTGTATGGCCCTTGAGCCAAGAATTGTTTTTATATTCTTAAATAGCAGGGAAAAACAAAAGAAGAATGTTTTGTGATGTGAAAATTATGTGAAATTTATACTTCAGTGTCCACAAATGAATTTTTATTGGAATACAGCCATGCTCATTCATTTACATATTGTCTATGGATACTTTTACATGACAAAAAACAGAGTAAGTAGTTGCCACAGAGACAGTATGGCCCACAAAACCTAAAATATTCACTATCTGGCTCTTTACAGAGAAATTTTGTTAATCCCTGATCTAATGGGAAGAAAAGAACTACTAGTAAACCAAATTCCTTTTGCAGATATCATAAAAAGTTCCAAGCAAACATGGCAGGTGAAATAGTTTATATATACAAACTTGAAACTGAGACAACGATGGAGGAAGGTCAACTTCATTACCCAGCCACCTTGACAGTACCTTTAAATGTCATCAATCAGAATGCGCCTTGCAGGACTTGCAGGGGCTCATTATAAATTACAGCACACGGGCCACTGACACAATCCAGGGAGGGTAACAGGGCTCTGGTGACGTAACATGATAAAGAGATTTCTTTGTAGAGCTCTACATGGCACAGAGCTGGAGAATTTCCAGGAAACTGAATTTCTAGAGTGCCACCTTTGACTATCCAAGACAATTTCATCCAAGCACCGAGCATCTTTGAAGAAAATTTTATCTTCTGGAAATGCTTGCCACTGGGTGTCATCCTCAAAAATATAAATTTGAAGCTATTTTTTCCAATGAGACAGACTAAATCCAGGATGTAGATTTTCCAATTAGACTCCTTTTAAACATCTGTTGGTAGGCTGCATTTAACATTAGTTATTTGTGCAAAGGACAATTTGATTAGACTGTCTGAAACCAAGCCAAAGTCTGCAAAATAATAGCTCAATTAAATTCTGTTTTGCTTTCATTTGTCTTAGATTTTCCTGAGTGTGATACTGTTGCAAATAATCAAGTAAACCAATTCCTTTCAAAATGAGAGATTTAGGTGTATTTTCTTTCCTCCCTGCAAGTATATTCCATCTTCACTATGCTTCATTGAACGTAATCTTGACACCAAATACATTTCTGTATTTTGCCTTTAGTCTCCTTTAATTTTCTATACTTACGAATTAAAGTTCTATGCCATTAATATTATACCTTAAACGGATTAGCAAATGTACAAAGGCAGGCACAGGGCATTAGGGTAGTCTAACCGCACTACAGGAATGTTCTGATTTTCACTCCATACCTGGCAGCATTCATTTCATCAACCCAATGAAAGATTTAGGCAGGACTGACACGGGATTTTTTTTAATGCTGTTTTTATGGTCTTGAAATGTTTCTAGGGGCTCGCGAACCTGAGACCAGTCTGAAGCCTCTTCAACTGTGAACCAGTATCAATTTTCCTTTCTTTTTGGCTTAGGTATTTTACTCCTTCATTCAGTCACTCGTTCATCACTCAGTGATTGACTAACTCATTCGTGAATAAGTGTCTATGCTTTATGTCAGGAATGGTGCGGAATGTCACAGCATCAAGATTTCAGATTAAGGACCAGTTCTTTGCTGGTGAGACTACCTATCATTAATTCATGTAAAATTCTGGAAGACAAGAACAAAAGAAAGACCAGGATGGAATTTTTAGAAGACCATGACCCTTATTTGTGCCTAAAGTGACACATTTAGGAAAACACTGTGCAATCAAAATAATGCTGGTAAAAGTAGTTAGTAGCACGGATGATGACAGAAGCTAAACTTTATTAAGTACTTTTTATATGTCTTTCTAAGCTATTTACAGACGTTACTCAGCTAATATTCATAACAACACCATGGGATAAATGCTACGATTACCACATTTTACAGATGAAGAGCCTGATGTCCTCCCATCAATTCCGGTTACGCAAAAGTTGATTATAAGCAAAACGATGGTCCACATTACACAGCTAAAACATGCATTTGAAAAATGGCCAGTACCTAGTGAACTAAAATATAACTTGGAATTTACTAGGTTATTTTCCCTTTAAAAACAGCTTTTAGGTTGCACACAGTGGCTCACGCCTATAATCCCAGCACTTTGGGAGGCCGAGGTGGGCAAATCATTTGAGGTCAGGAGTTTGAGACCGGCCTGGCCAACATGGTGAAACCTCGTCCCTACTAAAAATATAAAAAATTGGCTGGGCGTGGTGGTGCGCCCCTGTAATCCCAGCTACTCCAGAGGCTGAGGCGGGAGAATTGCTTGAACCCTGGAGGCGGAGGTTGCAGTGAGCTGAGATCATGCCAGTGCACTCCAGCCTGGGCGACAGATCGAGACTCCATCTCAACAAAGCAAAACAAAACAAAACAAAACAAAACAAAAAAACCCCACAGTTTTTACACAGGCACTTTTCATGCATTAATCAGTTAATCTTCACAACTGCCTTAGGTAGGTGAGGTTACCAGCCACATTCTCTAGATAAGAAAACAGAAATACAGAGAAGTTAAGCTACTTTTCCAAGGTCACACAGGATTAAAGGTGGTACCGGGACTATAACCTGCCAGTCAGACACCAGAGGCCATGGTATTAATCACAATGTAATGCTGCCTCCTCCCCCAACATATTCTGACATATCAATCTCCAAAACTCAACCATGCAGCTGAGTTTGTGTGGCAGTCCAGTGTAAAAGATCCTGTGGCTTTAAAGGACAAATCACATTTCAGAGCTGATCAAGAAGAGACATGGTTTTAGGATAAGAATGCAATTTGCCCAGTCTCATTTAAGGTTACAGGGAAAAACACAAAGCATATGTTTAAGTTTAGATAATACTTCAATAGTTACCACAGAGTCTATTAGACTTCCCAGAGAAAAAGACCTCTCCACTCTGACATGGATCAGCATAGACTATGGTCAGATAGGTCTATGGCAAGCTTGGCAAACAGAAGGTGCACATAGCACTTCTCCCATCTCCAGTGCCCATGGCAGACATACCTAATCAATCGTGGCACTCTTCAGAGCCCATCTTAGACCCACAGTCCTTCAAACAGCACTCTAGGTAGAGCCACTTCATATCCCCAACAAAGTTGGTAGTCACAACAAAACCTCTTCGGTGTGTAATTCTATGTGGTTCAGACTCTTATTCTGTTTCTAGAATAAATAACAATCCCTTTATGCTCTCAAACAAACAACAAACCAGACATAATTTCACTGATGTCTTATTAAAAGCAATTTCATTAAGTCTGACAAAGCGGCTCTCCCATGTGCACACAAGGGAGTGTCTCGCCTTAAGGTCTTATAGTCAGAGGAGATCAGAAGAAACCTTCTAGGGGGCAGTGGTAGATACCAATGGAAAAGAAGCACGCAGTCACATGGTGGAGAACTTAGGAACGGGACAGCCCTTCACATCATGTGGTTTTTAGTTTCTTTCTGAAGAAAGCAGACAAAGATAATCTCCTGAAATTAAACTCACACACAATTTAATCACCAAAGGTCTTCTCTCTAAACAGCAGGCAACACAGTACACAGTATCTGCAATTCTGGATTTTGGGGACTCTGAACTGTTATCAAATGGACTGCACTTTTATCCAGCTCCCTACAAAGGAATGATGACTCTGAATTCATGACTCTCTCCCCTCTCCCCAGTCAGAAGGCTATAAACTTCTTCTCAGGACATCTAATTTAATGCAAAGCTGGAATGCTAATTAACTAGATGAAGGCAGCAGGATGGAGACATGGTATGATACATAACGGTTCTGAAGAGCAGAATGACATGGCGTTCGAGGAGAGGCATGGCGTTCGAGGAGAGGATAGGAGGTGAGCGATGCATAAAGAACAGAAGATTCTTTGAGGGGAGGGGGTGACGGGTTGGAAAAAGTCTTTGCCAAAATCCCAGCAGGTGGCACCTGAAGGGACAGCTCTAGAATAAGGTGGCAGCAGGGGAAACACAGAAAAAGGAACGGACAGAAAATACCAGCGGAAGGAAAAATGGCACATGTGAGGATGAATAACATGCTGAGGATGAAGGAAATTCCTAGGTCAGTGATGAGTCAAATGACTGTGACTAATAAGACCTGGGGACAAAAGGGATCTGCTGGATTAGAGATACTGAAATTCATGTGAAGGCGAGCTAAGAGAGAACCACAGGTAGGCACTTAGGAGCAGTACAACAGGTCTGGAGGCACCCATGTGTGTGAAGGCTCTAGAACAAGCACACAGCCCAGATGCACTGAAATTAAAGGGGATCAAAGAAACTGAACTTGGGGGAAAGAGCGAAATGAACTGGGAAGCAGAAAGAAAACAGCATGGAGGCCAGGGGGTACTGATTTGAAGAAGTTTAAATGATGGCATTTTCCAAAAAAACAAGTTAGCCCATGCAATGTATTACTAAGGAGGCCAGACAGGTTAGAAGGATGGAGACATGGCCACTAAATTTAGTGACAATAAAATTCAAGAAAATGATGAGGAGAAAAGCCAGACTTGGGAGGAGTTTAGGAAAGAAAGTGACTGGGAAAAAAAACAAACAAAAAGAACACCACAAGGAAGCAGCAGGCACAATATTCTGGGTCTAAAAGCTTGGCAGCAAAAGAAGGAGCTAGAGGAGAGTAGCTGGGAAGGATCGAGTCATTCAACGTTTTGGAACTACCCATTTAAACTCCACATTTACCATGAACACCGCTAAATGTTGAGCTCTGTCTGCTTGAATATTTACCAAAGTTCTTCAATGGGACATAAAGTAAAAGGACAAGGGCTGGCGCTCTTTGCCCAACTGTGTCCAGCAGCTTTAAATTCTACTACTTAAGTAGTTAAAAATCTGTTCTTTTGTTGAAGGAGAGAACTTATGAATAGAAGGCAGCAACCCCAGACCCTTTAGAAATGACTAGTATTCAGTCCCTGTAATTTACCGGGCAATAATTTCAAACTCAAACAATCCCAACAGCAAGGTGGCTGAAGTCCACCAAAAGTTCAAAATGGGATATGTTCTCTTTAAAATTTTGAGAGCGACTAAATATGACAACCATCTGATGTATGAAAATTATTCACAACCAAAAACAGACAGTCTGGAAATAGCCGGGATGACTTCATTTAGACAGAATTACCCAAATCTGTTTCTAATATACACAGTACACATAATAAATTTTTACAATATGACAAGGAAAACAAACTTAATAAAAGTTCCCGATCTTTTGTTACACAAGCATGCTATATCCATGCTATGTTTATAATAGTTTGCTCATGATATCACAGCTCAGTA
This sequence comes from Pan troglodytes, assembly GCF_028858775.2. Classification (NCBI taxonomy): domain Eukaryota; kingdom Metazoa; phylum Chordata; class Mammalia; order Primates; family Hominidae; genus Pan; species Pan troglodytes. The sequence goes on from NC_086015.1 coordinate 75,094,554, forward strand.
ACAAAGGCCCAAGCAATACAAAAACAGTTACTAGGCATGACATCAGCTCACAACTACCGTAATTACATCGGTACACAAATTTCCCAAACTGTACATTTTCCAAACTGCTTCTCAATTTCAACGGCTGCCTTTAGACAATTACTTGCAGAGCTGTCTGCAGGCTTTGAGTAATACCCGTCTTTCTTCTCTTTCCCAAGCGTCATTTCCCTTTAGAAAGTGCATATTTCAATTATAAGCACTATTTTTCAAATATGCCCATCAACATATGTCCAAATTAGGAGACGGTGTGGTATGGTGGTTAGCGAGGAGCATTAAGCATCAGCAACTCTGATTCCATTCCTTTTGCTTTCCCTGTTTGCGGGGCCCAGGTGGTAGCTCAGGGAGAGGCAGTAGAGTGTAATGGATGAAAGCATAGACTCTTGAGCCAGATTGTGTGGGCTAGAATCCCAGCTCTGCCACTTATCAGCTGTATGGCCTTGGACAAGTTAACTTCTCTATGCTCCACTTTCCTCCCCTGTAAAATGGGAATAATAATAGAACTTACCCCATATGGTTGTTGTACAGTAGTTGGCTCCTAGAAAGTACTATATAGTATTTACTATTTAATATGATAACTATTATCTTTCTGGGACTCAGTTTCCTGTTTGAAAACCTGGCTTAAATTAACCTGACTTAGGGTAAACTGTTTAATTTTTCTAATGTCAGGGTAGGGGGTTGCAGCCTGGTCACATTATCTCAAGATAGTGAAGTTCAATGAGTAAAGTTTGAATGAATGAATGCATGCATGTATGAATGAATGAATGAAAATATAGGTCCTGAAAATAACCTATAGTTACAGAAGTGAAAAATACTATATTGTGGAACTTGAGCTTCATCCTATTTTCTCTAATCGCTTATTTTCATGTTCCTGCAATGAATGTTGATAACCATCTCTGACCCAATAGAAATAGTAAGTGTAGGGAAAATAGATATTGCCTTGTGATTTTAGAAGTGTATTTCTCTAAGGACCAAACTTTTCGAGCTCATCCTATATGCACAACCTCTGTCTCACCGTGTTGTGTGGTCAGCTGGCTTTCCTTACCGGGCAGGGTGCCAGGGGAGTGCGACTACCTCCATTGTCACTTCTGGTCCATGGTATTGCACCAAATGCTGTTATTCTAGGCTCCAGGAAATTTTCTAACCACTGGACAGGGTCCAATGCTGTGTGCTAATGAGTTTCAGATTGGAGGACCTCACTGTGCATGTGTCAGAAAAGTGCCACGGTTTATAGCAAGGTGGGGGGAGGGAAGAAAAGACACACCAAAAGAAAAAACAGTAGTTAAAAAATGCTGGCTACTCAAATTGACAGGGAACGTGACCTCTGCACTTCAGCAGAAATTCTTGCAGACTTACAAAATAAAGGAGTTTGCTTTTATCGCACACTGTGAGACTCACACGGAAAAATGGAAAACACTACATCACTTGACCTCAGCGTGCCCCCTTTCAACCACAGACGAATATTGTGTACAAAAATTCTAAATCAACTTAAGATGTTCCCAAAAAAAAAAAAGAGAGAGGCTTTAATTTTCTACATTAGACTTGATGATCACTATTTTGGTTCTGAGATTTTGCTTAGAAGATTCACACAGGAAAAAGACTCAAAATTCCAGGAAGAGTATTTTACCACTTTGGGGATAATGATGTAGTGGTCTCTATTGGGGGGGCGCATCATCGTCTATACTCCCATTGCACTGGAGAATACTGAGGAAGCCTGACTCGCCCAGGCCTGAAAGTCACTCAAGACTAAAATCATGATTATTTGCTTACATTAACAGAACACTAAAACCAATTTTAAACAACTTAAGGAAACTCGAGCCATCTTTGCTGGGTGATTCACTGCCATGGGAAACCAAGAAGCTCTTTTCTCCCTTCAAGGCAACCAACAGGCTTGATAGCAAGACCTCATTGTGGGATCACAGCCTATCCAAGAAGAAGCCGCCCTTCTGCTGCTGTTGCTGCTGCTTTTATTTTTTTCGTTAAGAAGAATCACTTCTTAGGAGTGTCTAACAGAACTTTTGAGTAATGAGATTACATTTCAGTTTTTTTTCTTTTGCCACACTTAGTCCTGGGGACTTTAAAAATCCAATTCTTTCACATCCTCGAACTGTCATCAACATTTTTTCAGATGGTGTCAATAAAATTGATTGCTTGCAGTTCTGAATTCTGTTCTGCACATGGAAACAATATAATTTATTTTAAAGAATTTTCAATAGGGATGGAAGGAGAAATGGAACCTCAGGAAACCCATCCACAACATTTGGGGAGGGGTGGGAGGGAGCAAATCCAAAGCAAAGTAAACATCCTGAACACTACCGGACACTGGAAACATTGACAAAACGTCCTGATATATAAACCCTAAACCTGACTGTTGTGCTGACTGATACACCTTTCTGTCAGATATGAATGATGTTTCTGGAGCATTAATATGTTCATTAAATTCTAACTCCCTATACTTAAAATATTCTCTACTTTGGCTCAGAGGCATCTTGACAGCTTTGTTGTAATCATATATGTGAGGCCCCCAGTCTACACAGTTGTAGAGATGCCTCATACCTACAACCAATCTGTTGCTTTTACAGGCTTAATCTAGGTATTAAGCAGCTGATTGTGGAACCACGTTGCTTCGACATCTTCAACTCAGCTGTATATCACAGAAACCACTATGGGTGGTGACAGACTCCCATGATGCCTAGCAACTGTACATGCCCCTAACTCCTTAATCCGTGATACTACAAAATATGGCTTGCGTTTTCTTTTTTTCCCCCTCTTTCCCTGAAGCACAAGTGGACGACCAGCAAGGGTCCGACAGTGTTATTCCTAATTACCTTTTTTTTCACTCTTGATCCTGTGGCTCTCATAATTAGTTACCTGGGGCTGCAATCCAATTTGAAGTGATGACAAGAAAGTGATCCATGAAAAAGTAATAAGTTAAATCCAATTTCAGCCTTCCTCTAATTAAATGCACATGGAACTAATGACTCCAACCCTAGCATTTTAGTGATAATGGTAATTAGCGAGGTGGGAGTCACTCTCTTTTTCAACACTGGAGGTGTAAACCACAAGGTAAAATGGCAGGAGCACTCTTAATTACATGTGTCATTTTGTCAGCAATTTACACATTTTTGACCAGTCAAGTATGTTTTTTCCCCTGTCCCTCTCCACCTCCTAGCCCCAACAATGATTATAACAAACTAGTCCATGTTCCAAACACATGGACGCTCATAAGAGCACTTCAGACTTGAAAATAAGAAATAAATTTGCTTTGCTGTTGTTGATCACCTTTCTGTCCCCACCACACACACAGACACACACAGAGACACACACGCACAGGCACACACACAGACAAATAAAGATATACTTAGGGTAATTATGCAGATCTGAGTCCTCTTAATTGAAATCCAGATATTTATAGTGGAACTGATTTTTGTTGGTTTCAGCTGTCTTTTTTTTGCTTATAATATGGAAAATAGAGTAATTTACTTATTTATGGAAAATATGACACTCAGTAGGTGCTGAGTAAACACACATAAAAAGAGAGGCAATAATTAACCTCTTGACGGCACACTGGTTATCTGTGGTTCTAAAAAACCTGGTTTCCCATCCTGGTGCTGTTACTACCTTTGTGCTGTGTAGCAAGTCAGTTAATCTCTCTGTTTCCATTTTCCTCATCCATTAAATGATTTAAGGACACTGCCTATACTACAGAGTAGCTAAGGAGCTGGCCCACGTTCAGCACTGACTAAACATTCATTATCTATCACACTTTGCATGTGGTGGCAAAGACATGATTACATATAAAATACTAGCATCACATTTGCATTGTAATTCTTAGATACATTTAAACTAGTGATCATATAATTAAAGTCCAAACTGAGTTCCTTATTTTTTTTTTCTTTTTGAGACAGAGTCTCGCTGTTGCCCAGGCTGGAGTGCAGTGGCGTGATCTCGGCTCACTGCAACCTCCGCCTTCCAGGTTCAAGCGATTCTCCTGCCTCAGCCTCCCGAGTAGCTGGGACTACAGGTGCGTGCCACCACGCCCAGCTAATTTTTGCAAGATGGGGTTTCACCTTGTTGGCCAGGCTGGTCTTGAACACCTGACCTTGTGATCCGCTCGCCTTGGCTTCTCAAAGTGCTGGGGTTATAGGCATGAGCCACCGCACCTGGCCACTTTTTTTTTTTTTTAATCGAAATAGAGTCTTGCTATGTTACCCAGACTGGCCTCAAACTCCTGAGCTCAAGAGATCCTCTGGCCTCAGCCTTCTTAGTAGCTGAGATATGGTGCACACCACTGCAGTTGCACCTGGTTCAAATAGGGATTTTTTTTTTTTTTTTTTTGAGCTAGGATCTTGCTCTGTTACCCAGGCTGGAATGCGGTGGCACCATCATGGCTCATTGTAGCCTCTACCTCCTGGGCTCATTCAATCCTGCCACCTCAGCCATCAGAGTAGCTGGGACTACAGGCACCGGGCCCGGCTAATATTTTTGTATTATTCACAGAGATGGGGTGCCACCTCAGCCATCAGAGTAGCTGGGACTACAGGCACCGGGCCCGGCTAATATTTTTGTATTATTCACAGAGATGGGGTTTTGCCATGTTGCCCAGGCTGGTCTCTAACTCCTGGACTTAAGTGATCTGCCTGCCTCAGCCTCCCAAAATGCTGGGATTACAGGTGTGAGCCACTGTACCTGGGGATACCTTCAAGAGTGGGAATTATGAATAAACAAAACCAATCAATAGCCATGGAGTGGGCTGTCCTGGGCAGACTGGGACACAGGGCCACCTATGCACAGCTGAAGTTGAAATAACAAAAACGAATGAACTCATTATATTACAACTTGCACCAAAATTTTGGAGGCAAGGACAAAACAGACTATCAAAGAAAAACAAAAATCTTAAAGCAGGAGTATCAGCCTGGACCCCAAGGTGAACTTCTTGAAGTTCATGAAATCCCTAAAACTGGATGTGACATTCTGTGTTCATGTGCATTTTTCTGGGAGGAGTGATCACTGTTTCTATCATATTTGTAATGGTGCATGTAATCAGAAAGACTTAAGAACTATTTCTAAAATATTTCTGTTTTATTATTTCTTATCGAGACTTATTTTTAGGGTTTTGGGATTCTCAGAAGTCATGTGATAACAGTAACATCTTAAAGATATCAAAATTTCAATGCTTTGTATCAATTTAAAATGCTAGGGATGCCAATTCTAGACAATGTTAACTCTAGACATTAAAAATAAAAGTTTGCTTCCCTCTCCTAAATTATCCTCCTTACTAATCAGTGCATAGGGCTATTTCTTAAGGGTCAGTACTTCAAAACCATTCCATTTCACTATCAACAACATAAAATTGTAGTTTCCTTTACAGGTTTCCTCTTGCCAATTTCTTCTTTAGTGAATAACGTGGAAATGATATGAGCTACTAAGATTATATGCGGCATTAATGCAAAGCAAAATGCTGCCTAAAGCATGTTTTATATAACTGCAAATAAAAATGCTAAAAAAACACCTGCTGAATCTTGTATTTTAACCTCCTCCACTTAAAGCAAGAATCCACATGATCACCCTGAGCTTCCAAGTAGACTAAAGGGCTGGCCTTCTAAGTGGGTTTCACTTTCCCTGCAGTGAAATGGCCTTCTGAGGAAGGGGCTCACACATGACATCACCTTGGAAGGAAGGGCATGGGCAGGAAGGAAAACTATCAGATGACTGGCTTCAGGTTCAAATTCTTTATAGAGGGCCTGAAGCTGGTGAGCTTTCCACTGTAGGCAACACACAAAGTTTACTTTCTTTCCTAACTTTAATGCTGCCAGAATACACATGTACTCTTACTTTCTTAGGAGAAAATGTGTCATTTGATTTCCTTCCAGTTTATGTACTCGTGCCAACAACTAAAATGCTTAAAGAACCAAGATGAATTACTACCCAGAAACGGTGGTCAAAGTTCCAAAATTTGATCAATAAAATTGCTCATCGACTCACAAATTAATCTTCAGCCAGTAAAGTTACGCATTTTCGAGGTTATGAGTACACCTGCACTGTTAAGCATTTATTTCACTTGTTTAAGCAATCTTCAGAAGTATATAAATATTTATAGAAGAAAGCCTATGCTGGGCACAGTGGCTCATGCCTGTAATCCTAACACTTTGGGAGGTCGAGGCAGGTGGATCACCTGAGGTCAGGAATTCAAGACCAGCCTGGTCAACATGGTGAAACCAAGTCTCTACTAAAATTACAAAAATTATCTGGGCGTGGTGGTGCATGCCTGTAGTCCCAGCTACTCGGGAGGCTGAGCAGGAGAATCGCTTGAACCTGGAAGACGGAGGTTGCAGTGAGCCGAGATCGCTCCACTGCACTCCAGCCTGGATGAAAGAGCAAGACTCCATCTCAAAAAAAAAGAGCCTACTATTTTTACTCAACTGTAATTTTCGTTTTGCAGCAAAATCTTGTTAATTTGTTTACAACTCATAAGCCTCCTGAAGGCAGGGTGTGTATCTTCAACAGTTCTGTATCCCATGAACACCAGCACCATGCCCAGCCTGCTTTGGAAATGTTCACCAACTTGCACTTAATTAATTCAGATCATTCTGATTCTGAATTTATGATGGGGCCAATTTTCAATTTTCATTTGTATCATTCATAAAAAAATTTGCAAAGCAAATGAACAGACTAAGTAAAAAGATAATTTTGGTTACTAAGTAGAATATTTCTCAAGAACTTCAGAAGCAATATCTATACCCGATTAATGCCTTCATTAATAAACCACATCACCCAAGAATGTGACCAGCTCAGATTTGGTTCAGTATGTGGATCTGCAAAGAGTGCCATTTCTCTCTTATTTACTCTCATCTCCCTGAAATTAGACCAAATTGGTGATGTTTGACTATATTTTATGATCTCTATCGAGTAACCACTTATAGCCTCCTCTAACTTTCCATTTTCTTTTGTTTGTATCATCAGCCTGTGAAACCAGAGAGCGCTGCCAAACATAAAGCAGGGAAGTGTGAGATATGCTTAAAATATGAGTCACAGTATATTTGGGGATTTGGGGTTTTTTTTTTTTTCCTTCAAGCTATCAGCAGATCAAATCCTTCTTCCCTGTCAAGCCTTCCTCTATGCAGAAGATCTGAAATTTGCTAAAATCGGTCTCTCAGTGTAGTTATGAAGGGTGAGAAGATCAGAGATGAGCACTGTTAAGATTTGCTGTAGGATTTCCCTTTCATTTCAGAGCCACTCCGGCAGAGATGCCTCAGCAAGGATGCAGTATGGCAAGATATATTTAAATATGAAGGTTATTCCTTCTGTGAATCACCAAGTCTATATGCATATTTTTATAATGAGGTAATATACCATGTGACCTAGGATAGTAATCTCTCCTCTGTTTGTGGAAGGCCAGCCAACCTAATAAAGCTTACTGAATGTGCATGACCCTATCAGGCAGCTGAGGGGTCCTTCAGCAATCGTCTGTGATACACACACACACACACCAGTCCACCAACCTTTTAGATTTATTTCCCCCGGCCAAATCTTAAAGCTGGTCTAAATTCTCTGCTTGTCAATTCCTCTACTTGGGGGGTAGGGGAAAAACTCAAGACATCTTCTTTACCAAAACCAGCGTTCAAGATTACCCCTTCTCCCCCTACTTTTTATACAGACTGAAGTGCTCAGCAGAATGTGTGAGGTTGGTTTTGACACTGTCCTTGCCAAGAAAAATGGAGCCCTCTATATCATCCACTTCTGCATGGTGGCTAAAAACCCTGTAACAGGCAAGAAGAAAAAGAGCCCTCAAAAGGAAATCCCCTGAAACTTTACTTCTTATATTTAGCCCTCAAGGAACTTCGTTCATCTTGGAAAAGAAGTTACCTAAAAATGCCATATGTTTTTAAAAAGCAAGTATGAGGGAAAATAATTCTACCATAAAAAAAATCACAAATGATATTCAATACTGAAGAGCAGTGTGATCAGACAGATTGTGTATGTGTGTGTTTTTTTATTATCTCTAACCAAAGCTCTACTATGTGTAAGATTTCCCCCCCAATAATATATTTTCATTTTCCCAATGCACTTGAGGCCTGATGAATTCAAGAGGACTCGGGGTATTTTTAAGGCTGTAAGAGCTCCAAGAGGGCGGCAAAAAGAATGGATCATCATTTGAATCACTGAGTGACAGGCTGGGCTAGCTCCCTGTATACATTAATAAATTAGAATTTTAATTGTGTCTCTGTCCACAGGAGATGCCCCAGTACTTTAATATGTACCAACAATTGGCTATGTTATGGAATCTGCAATGTGGCCTCCGCTGCTGACCTCTGAAACACAATTCCCAGTCTGACTACGGAAACTGTTCAGTTTGATCCTTTCAACTTATTTGAATCCTGACAAATAAGCTCACAGCTGAAAGGTCAACATAGTCATATTTCATCCTCCAGAGCTGTTCTTAAGACATCTACACAACAAAGCACTTCTTATAGCACCTGACATGGGCCCTCAATGGCACTGTTCCTCATTAAAAATGTCCCCTGCATGCGCACGCATTCCAAGGCACATGGTCTGGTGATGGTTTACCAAATAAGTGTTTACAGAAGGGTTAGTAAACAAGGCAGATTGTCAACTTTTCCAATAAAGCGTCACTATAGTGCTGAACTCTCTCTGGAAAGTGACAGTTTCCCAAGTACATGTAGAAGAACTAGAACTTGTTGGTCAAGGTCAGTTTGATCTTTGCGGATAATCTGGGAACAGGCTGTGGTTCACCCTGACCTGTGAAAAGTAAACACAAGCTAGAATTTAGGTTGACCTCATTATCCAATTAATTGGCACCAAGTTATACACCTATCAGCTACCGCTTACAGATTCTGTCCCCTCCTGTGACAGGGATGCCCACCTTCAGCTATGAAAGTAGTCTGAACCACTTAGGACCCAGGTGCCAAGTGCCCTCTCTTAAACGTGAGCATGAAGACCCTGATTCAAGTCTCTTTGAAACTTCTATTACAATTTTCTACTTTGAGTCAAAAACCCAAATTAGATGCTTTTTGTTGTTTTTTGAGATGGAGTTTCACTCTTGTCGCCCAGGTTGGAGCACAGTGGTGCGAGCTTGGCTCACTGCAACCTCCACCTCCCGGGTTCAAGCGATTCTTCTGCCTCAGCCTCCCTAGTAGCTGGGATTACAGGCACCCGCCACCAAGCTTGGCTAACTTTTGTATTTTTTGGTAGAGATGGAGTTTCACCAGGTTGGCCAGCCTCGTCTCGAACTCCTGACCTTAAGTGATCCGCCTGCCTCAGCTTCCCAAAGTGCTGGGATTACAGGCGTGAGCCACCATGCCTGGCCCCAAATTAGATTTTTATAAACTTACTCTTTCTTCTACTCCATTAAGCCCTTGCCTTCAATGTGCCTGAAATCAGAAGTTGCTAGAACAACTATTTTTGTATCTTTACATAAAAATTTCTTGCCATTTAAAAATTATTGACCTAGAAACATTCTGAACATATCCACTGAAGAATTGGGTATACATTATAATCATTACAAGCCATAATATTAAAAGTACCACATCCTCCTCAGGCCGAGTCATAGTTCTTGATGCTATTGACATTCTGGGATGAATCACGGTGTGTCGTGTCCTGTGCATTGCAGGATGTTTGGCAACATCCCTGGCCTGTACTTACTGGATGCCAGCAACACCTCTGCCCTGCTAGTTGTGGCAACGAAAAACGTCTCTAGACATTGCCCATTGTCTCCTGGTGGTGGGTGGGGGGGTAGGGGGTCGCCAAAATCTTCCCAATTGAGGATGACTACACTAAAGTAAGGTGTGTGTCTGTGCGTGTTTATGCCATTTCTAGACCCAACATAAGAGAATGTGGTGACAATTCTGAGTACTATGAACTTTTCTCATTGGTAACCTACACTGCCTATTAGCAACTCAACACTTACAACTCCTTGTCCTTCTATTATATTCACTAATCAGCAGATCTTACTCCTGACAATAAAACTTTTGGTCAAATACACATTTTCCCCAAAATGTTTCAACTTGCTGGTAAACCAAAAATGCACTTTCCACAGAAGATTTTCTTACATGATTTGCAATGCTCAACACAATCCACTCCTGAACTGCTTGTCAGTTATCCCAAAGGGTATAATGTCAATTTAAAAAGAAAAAGAATTGTTACCTGAAGAGCTGGTTGTTTGTCATTCCTCTTGGGAGATTTTAATCCACTAACTTGCTGCTGCTGTTGCTGCTGAAGAAGGAGCTGTCTTGCCACCTGAAGTGCCTGGAAGGAGAAACAAGAAAATCCTTTGCGTTACTACACAGGTTCAGGGACTCTTCATAAAAAAGGATTCCAGGAAATGCGCTTTGGGACTGGGTCCTGACTTTCCTATTTCCTGGCAAATGGAACAGCAAATGAAACTTCCCACCAGTCTTAGTTGGAAAACTTTCCAGAATTTGTTTACGTTCCCTTTGACTCGGCCAGTTTCATCCACGGTTCCACAGGCATCTAAGCAGACATTTTATTCCTACTAAAGATCTGACATGAAATTTAAGACCATGAGTGATTGAGACTCTGAACAAAGATGACAGAGAGACCAGGAGGGACCCGAGAAAAGATGAAAACTTGGGAGACACTACAGGGCCCTTTTCAGGGTCACCTTCACCCTCCCCCAATTCTTCTTGGGGAAATGTAGGGACTCAAGTTGAAAGTAATACTTTCACCCCATCTGAGTCCAAATAAAGAGAAAGAACTAAGTGGTGGACCACAAAAAAAAATATACTATGGATTAGCCTACGTAGGAAGGAAGATTAAACAGATGAGACATACCTAGGATGACCTTGATAGAAATCAGAGAGGAAAATTTGGCAAATCTGATCTCTAGTCATCTTAAAGAGGCACATTATGTATCTATGAACAAAACTGGTTACGTTTATTATAAATGACCCTTTCAAGCTTACAATATGGGATGGTTTTTCCTTAAAAGTAGACATTGGGGAGGTAGTATAAATTGGAGATAAAGCAGGAAGAAAACAGAAGAGTCCTCTAAAATGTTTAACATATGACTGACAAATCTTTTTAAAAGTTCAAGCAGGCTGGGCGTTGTGGCTCACGCCTGTGATCCCAGCACCTTGGGAGACTGAGGTAGGCAGATCACTTGAGGTCAGGAGTTCGAGAACAGCCTGGCCAACATGGTGAAACCCTGTCTCTACTAAAAATACAAAAATTAGCTGGGTGTGGTGGCAGATGCCTATAATCCCAGCTACTTGGGAGGCTGAGGCAGGAGAATCGCTTGCACCTGGGAGGCAGAGGTTAGGGTGAGTCGAGATCGCACCACTGTGCTTCAGCCTGGGTAACAGAATAAGCTTCCATCTCGTAAAACAAAATAAAATAAAATAAAAGGTCAAGTAAAAAAAGAAAAAAACAATGTCATCAATAAACCCCCATGAAGACATTCACTGCCAAAGAATTAAGAACAGGAATACTGGCTAGCCACATACCTTTCCAAAGATGGCAGTAGGACCAGCAACAGAAAACTGAAGTTTGAGGATATCATGCTAGAAAGTCATATGAAAAGTTGGGTTACTTGAATCAATGCAGCTGAGAACCAAGAATGTACACATGGCAGAGATGTCAAGAATGCTCATTAAACGATGTGCTTAGAGTTTAGACACAAAATGAGACTTCTTATTATATCAATAATAATTTCTATATGGTAACCAAATTATTTGTGCATCAAAGAAGAGGCACACATAGATGTCATCAATACATCAAAAGGACCTGAAGCTATAGCCTTAGAAAGTTAGCATAATGGACTTACGACGGTAGTGTGTTCCTTAAAAAGGAACAGGTGCTTCATTTACATAAGAAAACAACATGGATATTTACAAGAAAAGTTACAGGGACAATGGTGGAATGGAAGAGAGGTAAGGGGGCCTGCGTGTCTCTGTGCATTGAACTCAGAAGAAAGAGAGAACAGAGTGGTCTAGAGGATTAATGTTCATGAGCAGACACCTAAAAACGTGGAATGTGCAAGAGCAGTGCTTCTCCTAAAAGGACACGCTCACTGAACTGTGCTCATAACTAGAGTTGTAACAAATAATACTTCTAAGACGCTGCGTAAGGCTGAGTGGCGCCTTTGTGTTTAAGAGGTGCAAAGGAAAGCTAAGAAACACAAGCACCGATAGATGAGTGACAAAGAAAAGACCATGGGAAAGTGGAACCCTGCTATCCCACCTGCCTACTGCATCCACCCCCATGTCCCAGGGAGGCCTTCTGCCTACTGAACTCACTACGACCAGCCCTTCAGATGTAATGCACGGGCTGTTTCATCTGTGAAGGGAGAGACAGATTCGACAAGGCCTGCCTGGAAGAGCCTCGAGAAAAGGGGCTGTCTGAGTGGGGCATCTGGAAGCCAAGACGCCTGGGAGAGTTGCCTGAGACTCTAGCCTGCTGTCTCAGGGAGGATTCACCATCACTGGACTCCGGGTTTCCTTGTCTCCTTGGAGACGCTCAGTACATGCGTAGGTGTAAAAGTGGGCAGAGTGAAGATTTCATTTATATCATATAAGAAAAATAGTCCCCTTTGCAAGGTGCCTGCAGGAGCAAAAGCCTCTTCTCCTACTATATATGTTCCCTTAGCTATTGCACATGAAGGTTTTATGGCTTTTTAATGTAGAAAGGGAACTGCTATATATTTTAAGTGCTGCTATCAGAGTTCTCAGAGTAATAGACTGATCAGCAAAGAAGGGTTTGGTTGCTAGTTGGAAAGGCAGAGAGAGGGACTATAGATGACAGTGCAGACAAAAATATGGTGGGGAAGAGGAGAAAGGTTACACACATTTAACACTAAAATAAAGCAAGCAAAGAAAAACAAAGTAATGAAGACTCTATATAACTTATCACATTCCACCAAATACTGGGAGAATGGGCACTCAATTATTATTTTATTTATTTATTTATTTATTTATTTATTTATTTATTTATTTTGGAGACGGAGTCTCGCTCTGTCACCCAGGCTGGAGTGCAGTGGTGCAATCTCAGCTCGCTGCAACCTCTGCCTCCCGGGTTCAAGCAATTCTCCTGCCTCAGCCTCCTGAGTAGCTGGGACTACAGACGTGTGCCATCACACCCAGCTAATTTTTGTATTTTTAGTAGAGACGGGGTTTCACCATGTTGGCCAGGCTGGTCTCTAACTCCTGACCTCAGGTGATCTACCTGCTTTGGCCTCCCAAAGTGCTGGGATTACAGGTGTGAGCCACTGCACCTGGCCTCAATTTTTAAATAGTCAAGTCTCAGAGCAGCTATAGTCAGCTCCTCACTTCAGCAAAGTGTCTTTAAGAAAAACATTCACACATACACACAAAACTATTCTTTTTTTTTTTTTTTTTTTTGGACAAAGTCTTGCTGTGTTGCCCAAGCTGGAGTGCAGTAGTGCAACCTTGGTTCACTGCAACCTCTGCCTCCTAGGTTCAAGCAATTCTCCTGCCCAAGCCTCCCGAGTAGCTGGGACTACAGGCACCTGCCACCATGCCTTGCTAGTTTTTGTATTTTTAGTAGAGGCGGGGTTTTGCCACGTCGGCCGGGCTAGTCTCGAACTCCTGACCTCAGTGATCTGCCCGCCTCAGCTTCCCAAAGTGCTGGGATTATAGGCGTGAGCCACCGTGTCCGGCCATCACAAAACTATTCTTATATGAGCATGGTCTCATAAATGTACATAAGGAAAGGAAAGTATAGAACTTAAACTTAAGTTTTCAACAAATGCTTACTGAGCTGGCTCTACAGAATGATCACACATTTCAAAATTAGCTACTGGGATCCTCAGATTTATTCTTCTGGTTTGAAGGGGGTAAAAAAGTCATGTATAAGTTTTTTTTTTCAGACCCAACATAGGGTACATGAACTTAAATAATCATACTGTAAACCCCAGCCTCTTCATACCGTCTCATACAGAGGCCCACTAAACATGATAATCCAAGATACAAGCACGGGGGGAAAAGGTTTGCAAACTTATATGAACCCAAGGGAAACTGCAGCCGACCTACTGAACAGAGAACACCACGAGATAAAAATGTGCAAACTGACTTCCAAATTTCAGCCCCCAAATGAATAAACACAGGTAAAATAACTTTAAATATTTCGGATGGAGAGACAACACTAGTGCAGAGAATAATTCATTTTGATATGAATTGCTATGAATTATCCCACAATAATTCCCCAGCTTTATCATGAGGATGTTAACAGAGTAGGAACAAATTATTATCCATATCCTCCCCAAATTAAAATCCATTTAAAAATTGCCTTAGGTCTCAGCAGGAGTTTTCAAACCTAACTGAACAGAATTTATAACATGCTTTGAAATCAACCACTAAAAGGTGTTTTCTTTTCTAATTCCCATGATATATAAATCACTGTGGTCTAGATTTTAAATTGTCACATGCAAGGAGAGGCAATAAATCCTTAGTGTATAACACTATGTATCTGGGCATTATAATACAAATCTCCACCATCTATGATTTGAAAAAAGTAAAAAACATGCTTATTATAATGTTCAGTGTTGATTAGTGGAAAATGTGGAATGACTGATGGGATCCCCTTTGGAATCTGTGTCAGAGACCTATGTTCACCATGTTTCCTGCAGATGATGACTTGATAGCCATTTTTACCTGTTATGTGATCAGAACAGATTATGTCCTTCATCTCCAACTCCAATGCCTAATCCCCAGAGATAAATCTTTTTTTTTTTTTCTTTGAGACAAGGTCTCACTACGTTACCTGGGCTGAAGTGCAATAGCACAATCACGGCTCACTGTAGCCTTGACCTCCTGGGCTCAAGCAATCCTCTCACCTCAGCCTCCTGAATAGCTGGGACTACAGGCATGAGCCACCACATCCAACTAATTTTTCCATTTTTGTAGAGAAGGGGTCTCATTGTGTTGCCCCAGCTGGTTTCAAATTCCTGGGCTCAAGCAATCCTCCCACTCTGGCCTCTCAAAGGGTTGGGATTACAAGTGTGAGCCACTGTGGCAGGCCAGATATTATTCCAATACAACTGAGGAGTGAGAATGGACTTTTCTTATTTTTATAACAATATCTCAATCACAATTAGAGAAAAGTCCCTTAGGATACATTGTTTGAAGATAAAATTAGATTCTCTGGATACAGAATGCGTGTGGATATGTGTTTGTGTGTATGGGAGAGGGAGAGAGAAGGGTGAAAAAGGAAGAAGGAGAGGGCAAGCAGCAGAAAGAGAGAGACAGAAAGGATATGAATAAATGAAAGAATTTCTCTTTTAAGAAGCAAGGATCAACTCTGACTCAAGTTCCAGATCAATTGCTAATGTAAATAACTTAAAAGGTCCAATCCCATCTCTGGAGACCTTTTACTCTTGGGTGGTTCCTGGGTGGGTTGAGTCAACACTTCCTTTATAACAGATGTGACAATTGCCTGGCACTGGATAACCTGGTGCTGTATTTTCATGCTAGGCTCGGGTTACAGTAAAGACACAGTTTGAGGATGTCACAGAGTGGAGGTGAATGATGAAAGAAGGCACTTAGAGCCCAGTTGCACACATTCACATTTATTTTCCTTCAAGCTAAAATAAGTGGCTCTCTGAGCTAAAAGAAGAAGTGGGTGGGTCAGGGGGAGTGGTGGCAGGCACGCATCACTTTCATCTCTTCTGTGGATTGACTAGTCTCCCATCTATGCCCGGATCTGCACAAGGAGTTGGAACTGCCCGATGGCTGGCATGTCATGGTCCACGGCCAGCTCTCGGCACTCAGAGCCAGTGAGATGGCCCTCTCGCTGCTGGCTCGGTAGGTCCTGTTTTCATACTAACTTGGAACCTGGGCATTTTTGACACACCTTCCATTCTATTGGTCCAAGATTACTTCATTCTCATCAGTGCCTTCATATTCTTAGTAAATAAGTGCCATCTGTTATTTACAAATTATGTTTTACATAAGCATGTTTACAACTTCTGAGCTATTTACATTCTAAGATCATAGCAGGTGCTTATAGGGGCTAGGTAATTCTATGTTTAGCATGTTTATCAAGGTAGCCGATGTTCAAAAACATGTCTACCATATTTTAAGAAACATCAACAAGTTTATATAAAATATGGTTTGAACAGGCATGCACACATACATAAAGCAAGCTGGTAGAAGGAGAAAATCTTTCTAAAATGTTTTGCATAACACACTTGGTGACGGGGTCTGAGATAACCAACTGACACATGGAGGTCTTCAAAAAATATGACTAACTGGAAAGTTTCTAGTCACGGGTCAGCAAACTATAGCCCGTGGACCAAATTCGGTCTATCACCTGTTTTGTATCATCTGTCATATATCAGCTCATGATATAAGAATGGTTTTTGCTTACTTAAATGGTTGAGAAAAAAATAAAATAAGATTATATTATGACATGTGAAACTTATATGGTATTCAAATTTTGGTATTTACCAATAAAATTTTATTGGAATACAGTTAAGCTCATTCCCTTATATATAATCTATGGCTACTTTTGTGCTACAAACGGAGTCAAGGACTTTTGACAGAGACCACATGGCCCTTGAGACCTAAAATATTTCTTATCTGGCTCTTTACTAGAAAAGTCTGTCAATCCCCATCTTAGGTTGCTATCTGTAGTCTGAGATCCCCAAAGATTTCACTGGATAGAATCCTATATAAACACATCTTCCAATCAGTTCCCCAAAATAATTTTAGAGTTTGGCCAAGGAGCAAGAACATTATTAATTAGCTGTTCTTTAAGCTCAAATTCAACGTTGATGTTCTGAAAAGGAAATACATCCATGTGCTTCTTGATGTGAAACTGTTTAAAACTTGCCTCAAACTTTGAAGATGTGTTTCTGCTGGTAGGTAATTGATAGCAGTTCAGATCAGTATGAGATCCTGAGCACCCACAGAATGAAGACAGCATGTGCCTTATTGGTGGCCAGTCAAGAGCTGGTTATTTCCTGTCTGCCCTGAGAAGTTGTCCCATTTCCAGCTTGAAAGGCTGGTCTGAGTCAGCCATCCTTCTTCTAATTTCTTTTCCTAGACTCTCTCCACGCCTCAAGATCAAACCTGTTTTTCAGATAATTTCATGGACTAATCAACAGTCACTGTGGATATAGGGGTGGGAGGAAAAGCTTGTAAAAAAAAGAAAAGCAGCATAGGAACATTAGTGGGAAAGGAGTCATGTTCTCTCCTCTGTTTCTCATCCTCTACATACTCTTTGACTCCCTGTAGAGAGCCTGGTTCCCCTAAACTAGTTTGCTATCTTTGTTCAACCCCAGCAACCCAAGCAGTGATCATTTAACACAACCTGACAATCACTCTGTAGCAAGACCGGGGACTGAGTATGCAAGGAAACTTCATCACCTTCTTCCTTTAGACAGAGCAATCACTCCAGTGCAGGAAGGAATTAAGGGTTGTGACTGACTTAAAGAAAAGAAAAAGAAAGAAATGACAGTGACTTGTAGAACTGGAAGTATTCATACAGAGTCAACAGTATTCCAAAGCAACAGGTTCTTCAAACAATTTTTTAAAATTTTATTTTACAAATAGAACATTTGGTTGTAACAAGACAATGGAAAAGTAAGCTAATCTCATGGAAGGATTCTGGTGATTGTGAAAATATTAGATGTTCAAAGAAAGATTCCAATTCTAATGACTGTGTAAATATTAGATACACAAGAGAAGAAAGAAAGCACTGCAGTAAATCATTGAGTCAGGTTATTGGCGTCATAAATAGAAAACAAAACACATTCTCCAACAAAACTTACAGGGGGTAATGACCATTCACAGACAGCCTTTAACAGTTTCTTTGTACCAGTTACTGCTTGGTCTACTCTATGATACTGCAAATAAGGGTGTGGACTCTGAACATTCATTGGTAGTAAATTCACTTGACTCAACCCCAAAAGCAGGTGCAGTAGACAGCCAAGTCTTACATCAACTGGGATATACTGAATTTGAATCAGTGGCTGAGAAGGGAAAGGCTCTATGTAGCATCATCCATCCTCAAGAGTTCCAACAGCTGGACAAATTATCCTATGCTTACAGAGCACTTAATAACAGCTGATATTTAGGTAGGACATTTTGCATGGATTTTAAAAAGTGTTCCAGTCTTTGCAAATAAGTTTATGAGACAATGTCAAGATAGGCATGGAGAAAAATCAGAGCAGAGATAACTCCATACCTACAGCATTCCAACATTATGTGTTTGAGTCAAAGTGGAAAGGGACAAGAAACAGAAAAGTCACTCTTCTCTTTGGTCATCATTGTCCTAACTGCAGAGGAGTTACAGTCATGGGTCATGGGCAGTGTCATCTCTGCGTGGGGACGGTGGGGAAGAGGTAAAGGCCAGGCCAAAGCACCCCCTCCAGTACTTGGACCACTTTATCACCCCACACCAGCCTGAACCTCTCTTCTAGATCTACTTCCAGTATTAGGTTTCACATATACTTACAGACAGGATTTTATATTCTTTAAGCTACACGTAGGGTGGTTATCATTGCTATGATGCCTATTATGTATATTCCTTGCTTTTCTTTTACTTTAATGTTTAACAAATACCGCAAAGGTAGGTTTGGGAGTTGTGCTTTTTGTTTCTTTTAAAGTCAGCAACTTGAGTATATTTTCTTGGGGAGGAAAAGATGGCAAAAAATTATATTTTTTCTTTCTTTCTTTTTTTTTTTCTACAAGAACTGGGACTAAAGAGAACAAAATTACGCAAATGTGTTCCTGCACCACGTCATGATTTGCCTGCATTAGCGTTGTGAGCTCAAATGCCATCCTGTGCACCAACTACAGGAGACATGGACAGAGAGAGATGCCAAAGGCTCTAGATAGGAGGTGGCATTCTGCTACAAACCCCACCGCCAATCAAGCCCAGGAAGGGGTCAGCAAACCCTGTATCCGCTTGCAATTATGAGTAACCTTTTTTACTTGAAAGGCACGTACAGGATACTTCCCAGCCAGCAAGGTAAAGGATAGGATTTTCATGACACCAGAAAAAAAAAAGAGGGGGGGATATCTATGGTCCTCTTGCAAAATTAGATGTAGTAAGTTTAATGACTACAAACAGTCAGGAAGTCTGCTTGAAGTCTTTGGGAAGAGCTAAAAAAAAAAACCCACCATCATACTCCTACTCCCATTAACATAGGGCCCTATAACCACCTTGCTGAGGCACTGGCGGGTTGCTCCTCTTGGAGCCAGTGCCAGACGCTGAATCACTACACCAAGTCTCCGGCACCTGAGTTGTCTTTGGAGGGATTCCATTCAAGCAGTGCCCAAGCCTGAGCCTGTTTAGCTCATGAGAGTTGACAAGATCACAGCCTAGGATGCTATGACTGTAGGCCACATTAGCATTGCAGTGAAGTAAAACAGAAGTGAAGTTTATTAGAAAATGTCTAAAATGTTAAGTTGGATGCTGCATCAAACTCTTTTTTGCCTCTGTTTAAGACTAGATTGTGTTTAAAAATAAATAAGTTGGACCCATCCTCCAGGTTCCCAAAGTAGAAAAACTTGGGGTCAAATGCAAGGATAAATGAATCAAAAGGCTCTATTAACTCACTGTATTTAACCCACTGTTTTTTGCAATTGCCTTTTATGAGGTGCAGCTCAGCAACTCTCATTATGAATAATTCAGATTCACATCTTTTCATACCTCAGAATGAGACTTGCTAATTTTGAAGCTTGTGGAAGAATCTAACTAGAATTATGCTCAAAATAATGGAGGATTTTCCATGATTTTCCTAGTAACACTGAACCCAGTTCTTTCTCAAACAAATATGGTACTGTATTCCTTTTTTTCTTATACTGTAAGTCACACATACTCGGGATGCCCTAAGAGGCAATTAACACCTATGAATGCTTTGCTTCACAAAGTACCTTCCTTTTCTTGCCTGAATTTGGGCAAAGAAGCAAAGAGTAAAAATGATTTAGAGGCAACATTCCAGCAGAGATAGAAGACAAAAGAAAGAAACAGAAATGGGAATACAGGAAAGGGCCAAACAAGAATAATAATCCAAAATGTGGAACTACTCACTACTGGCCAAATATTAGGATGGGGGGGGAATCCTAATATTCTCCATTAATTTACACTCCTTAAAGCAAGTTATTTCGAATAGCTAAGATTGTATCTGTATAACAATTTAAGAAATGAGGCACATCTGGAAACATAGGGACAAGTGCAGCATAACTTCCCTACATTTAAGACACTAAATAAAAACACTGTATTGAATTGCTTACTATGAACCAGACACTGTGCTAGTTAAGTTGCTCTCTACACTAATCTCATTTCTTGTTCCCAACTTTTCTAAGGGAAGTTCGGGAAAGTTTTATAAGTCTTGATTTAAAATGGGCAAACAGAGACAGATTGTCAAGTTCAGTGACTTGCCCAAGGTCACAAGTCTACAGAGTGGCTAGGATGGAAAAACAAAAACGAACAAAACATTGTCTCATGAGAACTTGATACTCACACTGTATCAAGGTCACTGATTAGACCAAAGATGGCCGCGGGTAATCTTGGCAAATGGCTATGCAGACCTCCGGAGCTAAAAATGCATGACTGACTGTGGGCCCTTTTGCCTCCAGAATGAAGGGAAGGGTCTTTTCTCAGTGTCACACCTTCTAACTTTAATCTCCCTTCTTTTCCCCACACAAAAGACTTGCTTTTTTTCAACCAGACCTTTCCATGGCCAGGACTCTGTGAGCCATAACCATATCTACAAGTCTGCCCTCCCTGTTCTCTGCCCACATTTACATGGCATCCAAGTATCTTCTTTCATCTAAATTCAACTTTTGCCTAAAAACTCTGTCCACAATCCAATTCCTTCAAGCAGCAGTGTCCCCTGATATCCCCAGACCCAAGGGACCAGCCTTGCATCTGAATCCCTGCAGCAGCATCCTGTGTTTCTACTGTTGTGATGGCAAACTCCAAGCAGGCGGACAGGAAGGAATTAACAAGCTCAGCTATCTCTGCTCTCTCGCACACTGTGTTTTCACCTCTCTGGTTAACTGAGTTCACTCATCTTCTCTTGGAATATTGATGTTGTCCCCATCATACCTTGATTCTCAGCTCTTCCTCAAGCCCCATTCTGGACAAGTCCCTCGTTCTCTGGTTCAGCTAAGCCAAGGTTGGATTTTTTTCAAAACGAGCTTTTCATAAAGCAAATAATAGAAAAGCAGAGCTAAGAGAGTACAGGTCTTTTTCTTTTTTTACCCAAATTTCACTAAAGTCCAGCCACAGTTAATGCCTCTGGACACCTGTATCTTACACTTCACCTCCATCTAAGTGAGATCTCTTCTCCTGACCCCCTCGGCATGGCTTTTAGGTCCAGTGGGATTTCCAGCTCTTGTTTTAAGCCACTGTAGACTCTTGCACTCTGCTATAAATATATTCTTCTTCTTTTTTTAGTGGAGGTGGTATGGGTGCTAAATTACTGTGTTATTAAACCTGCCCTGGTCCCTGGTCATTGGGGATAAGGAAGATAATTAAAAATTGTAATGTTTTTAGTGTTTATTGCCAGGCAAGTACTAAACAGTGCAAACCCATTATATTATTTATTTTTTCACAATGCTTTGAGGTAAATTATACCCAGTTAACAGATGAGGGAGAGAGACAGGGAGGGCGACAAGGGTGAAAAAATTAACTATTGGGTACTATGCTCGGTACCTGGGTGTCGGGATATCCCCAAACTCAGCATCATGCAACATACCCAGGTAACAAATCTGCACATGTACCCATGAATTTAAAATAAAAGTTAAATTTTTTTAAAAAAACAAATGATACAGAGGGACTCCATTGTGTCTATTATCTAGTTTTTCACAAATATTTTAAAACAAAGTCATTTCTATTTGTGTGTACCTGCATAGTCCTTTGACAGGCCCAACCTGAAAAAAATATCTTTTCAGGTTGGGCCTTTCTCAGTTTTTGCCTTTTGAGCAGTCATATGCTTACAATTTTTTTTTTTTCCTCTCTGGAGAGAAAAAAATACTGGACAATTCTTGGAAAAAAGAATATTTAAAAAATCCCCAAATAAAAACACCACAATTGTTTACTATAAATACATTGTTTAAAGTATGTAAAATAACTACAATAGTTAAATTATTTTACCTACTCCAAAATATTTGTGTTACTTATTATGCAAAGCCTATAGAAAAATGTTTCAAATATCACTATTACAATTGATACTTATAATACAGCATGATGTATGCAAGTGTGTGGTGCACATATTATGTTTGTGGTTACTTTAACTTGTAGATCATAAACTGTGTGTCAAAAAAAAAAAGAAAAAAAAAAAAGAGAAACACAAGACCAGAGAGGATAAATTATAAAGATTATGTGACATGTGTAGGTAAAGTCCTTAGCACAGCACCTGAAACATGATAGTTATTCAGTAAATGGAAACTAAAACTATTATTATATGTATAACACACTGCCCCCAGGCATAAGAGAATATATTTTCTCAATGGAAAGCAAAGATTCCTTTTTCCCAGTGATTTCAAACCATTGGTCGTCCTCTTTACAGAAACACTAAGAAAAGTTGCAGCATCCTCTCTTGAACCCAAAGGGATCTAAGGCAGTCAACTTTAATTGTACAAAAAGCAAACTGAGGACAAGAGGGGTACCTGGTTTATCTGCAGTTACACAGATGACGTGCAGCTGAGAATCCTGGCTCTTTCCAATGGCAAATGTACTTGAGCAAATATGACTCTGACTCTTACCAAACATTCACCCATGCCTTGCCAATTCTCAATGCAGGAATGGCTGCCTAAGAGGCCAAATATTGAGCTAGGGGGAGATGATGATACTGGTGATGATACTACCAATGAAGAAAATGGTAACTAACACTGAATCCCAACTACGATTGGTTCTAAATTTCTTTATATAAACAGAAAGTTTACGTAATGTGGTCAAGGTCACACAGCCTGGATAGAATCCCTTCACTGTATTCAAGAACGACATACACGCAAAAAGTCCACTAATCCATAGACGTATGGATTTGGAGTTCTTCCATTCACCTGGAACTAGAACTACTTGCTTGACATGACCGATTAAAAAAAAATTAGACACGTATAGAAAAATATATTCAGTTAATCTAAACCACACAAAAAGGTAACTTTGTAATGAACTTTAGAAAGATTACATCTTATGGAGGCAAAGAAATACAGATTTGATTGGTTTGGTCGAGGAATTAGTAACTCTTTAAGAGGGAATCTGAAAAAAACTGTGGTCATCTGATACACAGTTGTGCTCACAAAGTTGTGCTCGAAAAGTGACAATGATCTTTTGAACTTCCAGTAACCATGGTTTAGCATAAGATGGAACTTGAGTCTCCAGGCATGAAGAAGTAAGGATTCTCTGGGAATTTGAGGGAATTACTGACCCTGAGAGAATCACAGAAATTACAAAGAAATAGAAGTTTGCTTTGAAAAACATTAATGTATGTCCACAGAAGCAGCATACATAGTGGTTGAATGCACACCAATCACTGTGTCTGGATTTGAAGCCCAATTCCACCATTTGCTAGCTGTGTGACCTGAGACAAGTTACTTAACCTCTCTGTGTCTTAGTTTCTTCTTCAATAAGAATGGGAGGAACTGAAAGTACCTATGTCAAATTGATACATGTAAAGTGTATAGTCTAGAGCCTCACACTCAATAAGTAACAAGTGATTTTGAAAAGTGCTGTATAACTATAGATTATGAAAGTAATAAGTTCATGGTAGAAGATATGTAAAATGTATACATGAATTGGGAGAAAAATAAAAAATATGACACCATCACCTGCAATGACACATTGTCAGCATTTGGGGATATGATTAAGAAAAGAAATTTTTGGCCGGGCGTGGTGGCTCACACCTGTAATCCCAGCAATTTGGGAGGCCGAGGCGGGCGGATCACGAGGTCAGCAGATCGAGACCATCCTGGCTAACACAGCGACACCCCGTCTCTATTAAAAATACAAAAAAAAAATTAGCCAGGCGTGGTGGCAGGCGCCTGTAGTCCCAGCTACTCTGGAGGCTAGGGCCAGAGAATGGCGTGAACCCGGAAGGCAGAGCTTGCAGTGAGCTGAGATGACACTACTGTACTCCAGCCTGGGCCACAGAGTGAGACTCTGTCTCAAAAAAATAATCAAATAAATAAAAAGAAAAAGAAAAGAAAAGAAATTTTCTTGGGCCAAGCACTGTGGCTCATGCCTGTAATCCCAGCACTTTGGGAGGCCGAGGCAGGGAGACCGCTTGAGCCCAGGAGTTGGAGACCAGCCCAGGCAACATGGCAAAACTCCGTCTCTACTAAAAATACAAAAATTAGCCAGGTGTGATGGTGCACACCTGTAGTCCCAGCTACTTAGGAGGACGATGCATGAGAATCCCTTGAACCCGTGAGATGGAGGCTGCAGTCGGCTGATAGCACCACTGTACCCCAGACTGGGTTACAGAGCAAGACTCTGTCTCAAAGAAAAAAACGAAACAAACAAACCAAAAAGAAAAAAAAAAACAAAAAACCAAAAAACAAAAACAAAAAAAAAGAAAGAAAGAAAAAAGAAAAGAATATTTCTTAAGCAAAAACTGGAATCATTTTGTATGGTCTTTTGAAAATTACATTTTGAAATTAAAAGCACATTTTGAGTAGAGATTTTTTTTTTCAAATCTAATTTCTATATTCAGGTTCCAACAAACAAACAGTTTCAGGAGCCAAACAACCCAGGCACCTCCACCCTACTGTGGAGTTTTCTGGAAAAGCTTTCAACGAAGGAGTCTGAACAGTAAATGGCACTTGTCTAATTTTTACACTGTGCTTTAGAAACCCAGGAAGGAGGCCCACGGCACTCCAGAATTGAAGAATCACACAGTACCATACCAGGTTAACAGCAGGTTTCAATTCTTTTGCCCCCAAAGCATGTAACTACAGAGCAACCGCTGACTTAACTTTGCAGCGCCCATAAGCAGTACTGTATCTGTTTCTTCACAAAGAACAAACTTAACTTGATTTTTGTGGAAGTTAAATTGCCAACATCATATTGAGTTAAAGAGAAACAAAACAAAAATCAGAAGTTTCAGCCCATGCTGTATCTTTAAAAAAAATACATCCCTTGACCCTAAATAGATTAAAATTAAGAACGATTAGTCTTCACCACCTCCTCCCTCCCCCAACCATCAACATCATGCACTAGCTATATTTTCCAGGCCAGTTTCTTCATGGTAAAACACTTTCTCATGAGACTGCCTGTGGTCAGGGCTGACTATGTCACAGGAAAAAATGCTTCTCATGATCTCTAGATCATAGCGCTTCCAGGTCTAGCCTGAGCATTAAATACAGACACACCCGGAAATTGTAAATGATTTTAACAACAGGACATTTTCCCACCTCAAAAGTGGGATAATCTTTGCAGCCTACCTATGTCCCTGGGGTGTTCTGAGTATTAACAAGTTAGCATTAGTCAGGCACTTTGATTTCTTCAGACAAAGGGCTCCGTATAAATACAAAGTATGATTATCCAACCCAACTGCCTTTTGGAGAGAGGCGGAAAGGCCACTGCTTCCATCCTTGTCTTCTCAAGAGCAAAGCAACCTCCTAGTTATCTGCAGGGCAATACTCATGAAAGTTGCACTGTATCTGAGCCTCTGCTGCACCGTTCCCTTATATAGTCAAGGAAGAGGGAATCCCTTCTGTGTGCATATTTTCAATTCACATTCCAAAACAGTATAGGCAATGAAACAGATTTTCAGCTGTGATTTATAGGTCTTGATACGACTGGGCCAGGCACTGTGCTAGAATCACGCACATCACTTCTTCAGGATGTGGAGAAGTAAGGAAGCCCCTACAGAAAATCATGTTCCTGTATTTAAAGAATGTGCCAGTATGCGCATATATATCAGTGAATGCCTACATATTAAGAATGATTTCACAAAGCCATGCAAACCCCACTTGAGAACTAAAAAAAAAAACGCAAATTTTAAATCTAAATTTAATATAGATTTGAGCCTTTCCCTTGGCCTCTGGAGGAATCAATTTGAGATAATGACAGCCTTGAAGATAATGAAATGGGTTACATAATATTAAAGACTAGAAGGTATTTCTGAGGGACACAGACATATAAGTAAACTCTCTGTATTACAGCACCTGCCTAACATCTTTAAAGAGAGGGGCAAAATGTTGGCCTCTGATAAATTACGTTGTACCCTAGCCACAGACACTATGGTATACTTTCCTTTAGTTGAGCTATTCATGTTTAGCTTTAAACATCAGAATATAGCCTTCGACAAAACAGTAAGAGTCACTGGTTTGTCCAATGGTATTATTATTTAAAACACACACACATACACCACACAGTCGAACTACTGAGGCAGACATTCCTAAGTGAACTGTCTAGAAAAAGCTAAATTAATGAACCAAGTAATCCTGGGAAATCCTGTCCCATAAAACCATTAGTTGCAATAGGCTAATTCTCAATAAAAAGCCTGGCAAATTCTCAGAAGGCAAAAAGCCTCCTGAGCCTTAAGGGTTAACTCACTTGCCTTAAAAAAAAAAAGACACATATAATTTCCTTTTATCATAAAACAATGCATTTATTATTTTCTGTATATCTGTTAAAGGGCATGGCTTTCGGAGTGGAAAACAAAACAGAACTTGGTCACATGTTTATTTGCTTCAGCTACTCCCTTCCCCTTCTGATAAATAATCAAACATGCCATCCAGAAAAAACAAAACCAGCGAGCTGGGAAATTTGATGGTCATCAAATAGACTAAGATACCAAGAAAAGCAGCCCACTGTTCCCACACTGAGTTTTCGGCCCCCACACCTACACTAACATCTGAGTAAATACCTTCAGTCACTCTTTCCATTTTCCCTGCAATTACTCCTACTGTTAAACAAATTGTCCTTAAGGCAGTCGCAAACATCTTATTTTTTCTTGCAAAAGAGAACAACTTCTGAACATTCAGAAAAGCCACCATAGCGACAGCAATACACACACATGCACACACACATACATACAATTATTTTATGTATTTAAATGCTTCTTCTATGAGAGGTTTGGACAACCCCAGAGCATATTTCTTTCTCTATTCTAATAGATGCTGTTTTAGACACTAAAATTTAAAAATATTTAGACTGTGGACTAGCAAACAAGGTTCACAGTAATAACAATTCTCTTAAGATCAAAAGAGCTTATTTTCCATTTCCTGTCTATTCCCTGACCACCATATAGTTAAAAAAGAAATATTAACACCTGGCTTACCAATTAAACTGAAGTTGGGGGTCAGGGAAGGGGGGTGTGGAGGGAGGGGAGAGAGGCAAAAGGAGTGACTACAGACAGGAAAAGGTGGAACCTTTTTCAAAAATGTCAAACCATGTGTTTAAAAAGTCATTTCAACAGAAAGGACTAAGAGAGCCGTTAGATTGCTCTTCTACTCAGAGCCAGGAGGCAGCCCAAGTCCAAGGGCTTTTCCTGCCATACTGATTATCCACAAGGAAAATTTTGAAAAGAGCCTTGCAACATCAAAGTTAACAACCATCACGGAAAGTGAGGCAGGCTTTCCCTTTCCCTCTGCAGCCCACTCCGTTGAAACAATAGGAATATGAATGAGATAATGACCGTGCGTGTTTCAGCAGTCTGACTTTTATTGGCATGAAATTGGTACAAATATTATCAAGACTGATTCACAAATGATGACGGTGTCGTGATGCAAACATCAGGGGACAATTCTGTAGATGCAGAATTACAAAGGCACCATCCCCACATTCTCTTACTACTTGTGATAACAGGAAGAAAAAGAAGGCAACACGAAACAATGTCACAGTAAGCAGAGAGAGGTTCCAATCTACGTTTAGCCTATAAAACTATCCTGACACCACCCGGCTGCTTACTTAGCTGATTATATCCAAAGACATATTTGAAAGCAAGAGTGAATTAAACAAGGAGTTAGAAGGAAACGGTCCTCTCAAATCTCTAAAAAGAAAAAAGCCTCTGATGGAGAGAGGAGGGAAGGGGGAGGAAAAAAAGCAGTAAACAAGTTGGATCATCTTATTTCGCCCTTCAGAGAATGTCTGCACAAGAACGGATCCCTAGTTTAAAAGTTTAACCCAGCAAAAAAATGTTTCTTTTTCTCTGGACACTTACAGAGAAAATGAAGAGTTTGGCGAAGGGAGCCCGTACTGTCTGCCTTTGGATTTCCGTCTTCTTGCTGTAGATGGGTTCTGGCTGTTTCTGCGAAGCGGGGGTTGCCGAGTGGTAAAAAAGATGTTTGAATAAACAGGAAGTACTGTGCGGCTGAAGCACACTCGAAGAGAAAACACACTGGAACATTGCCCTTTGTAGGCAACCTCAGGGAGGTTTGCCTCCACAGTAGCTGGCTGGGCTCTCACTAAATGACAAAGAAACCACAAGAATTCCTCAAGTAATTCTTCACTTTCAAAGTTGAAAGATCAGTTGGAGCTTGCAGGTAATTTTCAAAGTTGCATTTAGCACTTAAAGAAATCTATTAATGCCACACGTATCTAAACCGCTCCAGGTCTGCAAGCAGCGACACAGCACACGCAGTGCGCCCTGGCTAGACCAAGCCCTAGCCAAACACAGCTCATTCACGCAGACAAATACACACCAACAGGGTTTCGGGAAACCTGCTCTTGAGATATTTTTGTGGTGACATTTACATAGGCAGGATGCTTTAAAAGAAAAAAAAAGAAGAAGAAGAAAATTCAGATTTTGCAGACTTTAGAGGATTTTGTCACATGTATTTTTAAAGAACACATCGTCCCGTATTCCAGGGATATGCCCTGGATCTGGCTTTGACTGGCTGTCCTTTACATTTTCTTTCTCCACCATCAACGAAACTACCTGTTTATCTCCAGATGCCTAGCTTGCCTAATGGAACACTCCTTAACCCGCCCCAAAATGATTGTCACAGTCCTGTCTTCCGTCACCGGAGTTATTCAGCAAATACTGTGAAGAAAAGTAAACTGCTGAAGGCACAGCAAGTCAGCTTGAAAAATAGGAGGAAGAGTTGAACAGCCATATTCAATAACAAAAAAAAAAAAAAAAGGAGGAAGAAAAGGATTCCTTCTGAAAATGCATTGCTCTTGTGGCAATGTTCTTCTGCCACAGAAGCTACTGATTTGTTATTTAGCATGGAATGCTGGACTGTCTGTCATCCAGGTGCTAATACTCGGCTAAAATAACTCATTGGGAGCTGTCAGTGGGATGTTTACATAGGCCCCAATCTTTTCTTCATAGAAGGAAATTTTTTACTGGAATTCATCTTCTTTTGATCTCACATTCAAAGCAACGGCAGCTTGATAGACATTCAAGTCTGAAAGCAAATCCAGACGCTGAAGATAAACCGCCAGAAAATGACAGGCAGAAGCATCTAAAGCTTATAAAAATGAAGAGAACAGCATGTCGCCTGAGTATTACAATAGCAGAAATCAAGAGACATATTAGGTGGAACTGATCAGCCACAAAAACAGTTCAAAAGGCAGATCATAGAAACAGAAGACTAGGCTGGGGGAAAAAATGGGAAAGATCTGGTTTACTGCCTCATCTCCCTTCTGAGTCTCACAGTGCTTCCACGCCTGCCTTCTCCACTTTGGGGAGGGGTGGAGTATCCAATGCAAATGTTCCTCTCTAACTCAGCTGGTCCAGTTAGAGACCAGGAAATGATTTCCTAGCAATCCCTTTTCAAGGGGCAGGAGAAAAAGGCAGACTCTTACCTTGCTCAGTGTCCAAAATGCTGCATTTTATTAGCATCCCCTGCAGCTGCTCTGCGTTGCAGTATCAAAAGGCACACAGCCTGGGCGCCATGAAAGTGGGCGGTCAGGAAAACCATCTCTCAACAGAAGAGCTATAAGTAGTTCGAGATGGGGCTAGAGAGCTCTAAGCAGTCCAGTTCCCTAAAATGGCTAGTTATGGAATGAACACAAATGTTCCAGCCTCAGTCACACAAATACATGTGTTCTGTCCTACAGATATGTAACTGCTTAACACCTAGTAGCTTTTAAGCCAACTAGGGCAGTTCTGTAAAGGAATTATCACAACTTTCTCAGAGACATGCAATTAAAAAAAATAAAGCCTCTTATTTTCAATAAAGTCAGTGCATACAATCAAATAGTAATTCTCCCAACAATTTTGTTCTTAAAGCTGTTTGTTAACAAACACTGAATGTGAACAGGCAGCATCAGGTTAAAGGGCAACAGAATTCCACATTATAATTTAGCCTGCGGTTATTCCTGATTGCAAGCACCCTCTGGGACTGCAAAGCAAGATCTTCTTTTGCAGCACGCTTGGATTTTTAAAATTAGTGCCCCGCTTTTTTTGCATAATAAACCAACATTAAAATATGGACTAAAAAATGTACAAACCAATTTTTAAAAGCTGTAATCAGTTTAGCATTTGCCTTGTGCAAACGAGTCCTGGGTAACTAAGTTACAAATGCAAAAAACAACACAAACAAAGCCAAAGCCCTACTGGATCCTAAGGGTGTTTTTTCAAGACACCTCTGCCATGCCTATATAGCTATCAGATGTGCTAAAGTCGATGCTTTTCCTTTGAACTGTACTAGTTCAATCTGTGAAAGTCGCCACAGTTGTTCTCTAACCATAAAAAAAAAAAAAAGCAAGCAAACATAGTTGCTTTCAACACTTACTCCAAACATCTCCCAACTAAATATTCCATGTTGTTGCAATTGTTAGATTTACAAAAAACACAGAAAGGTTTGCCGTGAAAAGCGAAATGCAAATTCCCTTATACATTATAAAATATGTTCTTCCTCTACAAAGAATGCTGCCACCACTGCTGTGATGCAAGCAGCAGCAACAGTCCATTTCTCATGGCCATTAGAAGTCTTTTTTAAAAAATCTGACACGTATAAAGACCTTCATTAGTATAATTAAATGACTGTTGGGTTTTTGTGATATAAACAACTTTTGATATGTCATTTAAAAACCTCATAATAACATCATTAAAGGGCCACCATTTTTAAAAGAGAAATTGTCTGCTCAGGGCCATGGAATAGTCGTCTCGCTCTGGGCCTCTTCCTCCTCTCCCTTTCAGACTTCTCCTGGACTTGAATGTCACCACAGACCTTGAATCCTTGAATGTGAAATGGCTTCACGCTAATTGCTGTAATTGCTTGAAGATGTGCAGGCAGGTGAAACCTGATCCCCATGGCCATTGTAGAGACCAAGAACAACACGGAATGTTTACACAGTGGTTTGATTTTAATAGACAGAAGGGCTGAGTTTAAGACAGCAAAAACACAGCTAATAGGTGACCTCTTAATGTAGTCCTCCTCTAAATAAAAAAAAAAAGGACACACAACAAAATACAATTTCATGTTCTAAAAGGCAACATCCTAAATACCAAGGTTATTTGCTTGACTCTTGGAGTTGAGTACACGTTACATTGCACCTGACATTTTATACCCGAAAGTCTACCCGGAGTATGTGTGTGTGTGATGTTTTTTTTTACTTTAAAACAAAAAAACACTTTATATGTCAGTCACCTCACAAACAGATTATGACTCTATAGTATTTCCTAGTAAGTGCATTCATTTAAATTTTAAATTGAATATTTTTCACAGCTGTAATACTCCTTGTCCCTTAAACGGGAAGGCTTGGGTGTCTCCTTGTTTATTCCTTTGCCTATTCTGTCCCCACCCCCATTTATGGAATTCTTGACCCTTGTCCATTTCTTGATTGCAGCTGAAGTTGAGCCCAAACCCTCTCACACTGGTGCTTCAGACATTTGTCTAAAGGCTTTCAGTATCTTGTTTCTTTGTTGCTGTGTGGGACTGTGGTCTGCTTCTACCTAGACAGACTAAGGTGGCCGTTAGAGCAGCCAAAATAGTTATTCGAAAACGGTGGCTATTCTCCTTGATATTTTAACAATTTCGAATGGACACCAAGGTTTAACGATGGCTACCCAGGGCCCTCTCTTAACAGGGCACAAATGTAACCAAGGCTGGACAAGCAATACATGATAGCAAGGCCAAGAGAAAAATACAGCAGCACCTCCAAGGTATCATTAACAAAAGGAAACCCACAAAGATTAGGGGAAGTGTTAGATAGGTATTGAGATAGGTAGGTAGGTAGATAGACAGATAGCTCAAGGATCCAAATGTATACGAGCGTTTCATATATAGCCAAGGAAATACTGCCCAACAGAAAATGAAAATGAAACATATACTACAGTAGGAAAAAATACAGCAAAACAATGGAATTATTTTAAGGTTAAGCTGGGCAATTAAAGCCAATGATACACCTTGTAAATGAGAACAGAGAAGCACGAAATAGCCCATACAGCTGGGAGTATTGTCTAACTGCTGCTCTGCCAAGTTATGCTGTATATTAACTTCTGATGATGAGATACAAAATGCAGCAGAAAGGGGGGAAAAGTCCTCTTAAAGCTATGAAAACTTTAACTATATAAGCTAAGTAATAAATATAGGCGCTTCTTTTCCTGGACTATTTGTCCCCCCCAACACTGAAAGACAAAATAATGAAACAAAAATAACTGCATAGAACTTCCCTTTGAATCACAGCCACCTCACATACATTTCTAGACAATCCTACCTTCTTCTAAAAGTTATAATCCCCGGCCAGGCACAGTGGCTCACACCTGTAATCCCAGCACTTTGGGAGGCCGAGGTGGGCGGATCACGAGGTCAAAAGAGATCGAGACCATCCTGGCCAACATGGTGAAACCCCATCTCTACCAAAAATACAAAAATTAGCTGGGCGTGGTGATGCGTGCCTGTAGTCCCAGCTGCTCGGGAGGCTAAGGCAGGAGAATTGCTTGAACCCAGGAGGTGGAGGTTGCAGTGAGCCAAGATCGCACCACTGCACTTCAGCCTGGCAACAGTGAGCCTCCGTCTCAAAAAAAAAAAAAAAAAAAAAAAAAAAGTTATAATCCCCTATTAAGAAGAAATGTCCTTCCCTCTGAAAAAGGAGGGTGGACCAAAAGGAGGGGAGACCAATATCCATTTGTACATGTAAAGATTAAGTATAAACCAGTCCAAGCCAGTGAGAGGAACACAGAGGAAAAAAGTAAACAGGCCCCTACCCCCTACTCCCAAAATAGTTCCCCTTTGAAAGTTCTAAGCGGTGAGTGCCTGGTACCGAGGGCTGCCCTGTTCCTTGGAGGGGTCAGCAAAGCTATGCTAAACTGACAGGTTCAGTTTACAGCAGGCCAGAACTTTGTTTGGATATACTGGCCTTGTTCACCGCCAGCTTAACAACAGATGGCTAGAAAACTTTCATTATGTTGCACAGGACTGAACTGCAAACAACCCAGAAAACTGTGAAAAGTTTAACTCCCTCTGAACCAATGTGCCAAACCAGGGCCTGCCCAGAGCCAGTGAACCAGCTTAAGGCCAAGGGGACTGTGGAAGTGATGGTTAAAATAACACTGCCCAAGTCAAGTCAAAGCACCTTTCCAGGCTCCAAAACGGCAGCGACCCACCCAAATCTTTATTTAACTCTTCAAGGGCCAGGCCATATAAGGAGTTGCATCGACTATGCCTTCTTTACTTTTCCAAAATGTACTGTCAGACTTTCCCTCCCTTTGGAGAAAGAAAATCTTCCTTCAGACAGTTCCCAATCCCCAAGCTCCCGTTCTGCCTTTCCTTCTCCTGGAAGTTGGGAGCACAGGACCAAATTGTCTCACCCTAACACCCAGAGTTAAATATGATTTATCTAAATCTGTTTATAATTTAAATATTCATTAAGTAGATTCAATCACATGAACCCTAATATCTCCTAATGCTCTGAGACAGGTTATAAATGCACCTTTGAAGGTTTAATTCAATTGGCAATCTGAGAAGTCTTATCACTGGAAATGTGTTATTTTCACATTATTCAAGAAATGAACAAATGTGTTTTCCACAAATGTATTTTAGAAGCTACCCTTTCCTGTTATTGAAAGAAAATTGTGTTTATTACTCCTTTAGCATAGTGTAAACTCATAAACGTCAACAGAGAGTACAAGGAAAACTGTCAACTAAATATTGTTTCCTTCATGAGCTGTTCTTCCAAGTCAATTACGCCTTTCAACTTCTGGGGCATTGTATGATAAACTGGCAGTAAAAATCATTCACATTAATATACCATGGTGCCTTGCCTGCAAAAGGTAATTAAAGAAGTAAATGACTCATAAGAATAGACATATTAGCTGCAAAATGAAAGGCAACTGAGCTGCCACATAAAAATATGTACCATTAAGATACTGCATTTTCATATTCCTGTAATCAGCTTCAGTAGACTAATGCTTATTTAATCCAGTTCTGTGCTAAGTCCATCAACAACTGTTTTTTGCTGTTTTCTCCTTGACTGAACATTATGAGAGCAGGTTTAGAATAAATACTGCAGTGAGATTTTTGCATATGCAATTGAAGAACAGGTTTTTACATTTTAAAATCTATTTTTCTTTCTCTGAGAAATACAACAAAAAAAAAGATTACTGGTGGAAAAAAGTATATATGTATATTGCTATCTAGACATGTCCCTTTAAATGGCAGAATATTTCAGTGAAATATTTGTTTCCATATTCACTATTTCTGACCTGTACCACTATCAGCATAAGGATGTCATGCCTCCACTTGCCAGATCTCAGCTTCCTTTATGAAGCACTCCCTTTTGTTAATAATGTCTTCCATTAGCATTAGCAGGATGAGGGCAATTTATCCTTTGGCAGGGATGGAAAGAGAAGGCAAGATATGAGGAGGGGGTTAGCATAGTGGGTGGTGGGAGAGTATCTCAGACATGCCTAGTGGCCTCTGAGTTCTTTTCCTTCCAGGGTGTTAGCTACCTGACTGGATAAACCTTCTCAAAGAGAAGTGAATTGACCCTCAAAATAACTGCTCTATTTTCCAATCTCTGGCTTTCAAACTGACACTTTGCTCTCTTCTCCATATCCCCTTATATTTCAGTACATCCTTGCCAGCCCAGCCAAGGCACAGCAAAACATCCTCCATACGGTCTGAGATTTTTCACTTCACTTGCTCACTTCTCTGCTGCGGGAAGCTTAATCTTAACCAGTGAGATGGGTCCACCATTTGTACTATTAATATTTTGGGGAACATTAGATGCATGAGGTTTCCTGGAGGCTGGAGAAATGCCTGTTCTGATTGTGGAAATCAGGGCTCTTTGTTGATAACTGATGCAGCCTAAAGCTTTTGTGGATCCAGTTTGGGAGTTTTAGCTTTCAAAACTCATGCAGCTCCTCCGATGTCCAATGCCAGCAGTGAAAATCAGCCTAAGGTATCTGGTCTTCTATCATGTTTGTCAACAATTCGCCCACCTTCAATAACATCCGAATGCATCTGGATGGTGCCCACTAACCTATCAAAAAATCCAAAAGATAATTCTATTTATTTATTTATTATTATTTTTTTTTTTTGGTGCAAGACCATGGGCTTTCAATAAAGGTAAAGTTCTAGATTTCTGTACAAGTTGTGCCTTCTCCCCTTCCCTCCTCCTGTGAATACAGAAATCTCTTTGACTTTAAAACTGATGAGCACCCACCAGCCAGGCCCTCAAGGACAGTGCAGGATGTGAGAACGGCCCTACAAGGACCCTCCAAGATATATTTATCTTTTCACAGTTCTTGGAACTGTGGAGAGCCTCTCAGATTTAGGCTGGATCTCTCCTTGTAATGTATTATTGCCTGAGTGTTTGAGCAGACACCACATGGAACCACAACTAATGAGCTCTAGTCCTTTTTCTAATTAAGGAACAAAGGTTCCTGTGTGCGCAGAATGGTGACGCTGTCTGGAGAACACACGTGGAGGAAGAAGCGAATGCTTCTAATTGCCTCAAAATGGGATTTTTAATATTTAGGAACATAATGGGATCGGGAAATAAGAACACTTCCAACATCCTTTATAAATAAGCCTTTACAAAATATTGTTAGCTGTTAATAATACATCATTATCAAAAATGGAAAGTCATGAATACAGTGCATGTAACCTTTGTATTCACGTGAATTAACCTATATGTACGAATACAATGATACACGAATTAGTTTTTAAAAATACATTAAAAAAATAAAAGGCCCTCCTCTGAAAAAGAAAGGCGAGAAGGCAGCTCCTCTGAGCCTCATATTCCTCAGACCTTAGCAGATTAGGATTCAAACATGTAATTAAGAAAGATAACCCCAGTTTTTATAGTAATTAGGGGCTGTGGGAAACAGGATACTATCTCTCAAAAGTGATACAAATATACCACACTTCTAAATAACCTGCAATGCTTGGAAAGTATACTCACTACCAAGGGCAAAGCTGCTATGCAGTGAGGGAACAGTAAATGACAGACTGGCGTTCAAGTCCATTAGCTGCTATGTGATAGGAGCACATTCACTGGCACGCGACCTGTGAAAAATCTTAGATCTCTTTAAATCTTTGAATTGGATTACTGCATTAATTCTTAAGAACTGCAATCCTTCAACCAAGTCAAATTACCCTCATTAACAGTGGAAAAACTGCCTCTGCAATAAGTTAAAAAAAAAAGATATTTATTACCTATAATCACTTACACATACTTCACCTAGAAATATGATGAACGGATGCCAACAACTCTGAAAACGGCATCCTGGTTTCGCATATTAATTTGGGTTAGAATAAAAATACAAATGCAAGTATCTGCATGCTATTTAAAATTTGTTTCACATCTACAGGAAATTTTCTTTTATGATTACAATCCTCAGATAAGAAGTAAATAGCTCCATTTTACAGGAGGGGAAATTGGGGCATACATAGAGATACGGAGCCAGTTGTCTAAGCTTTCCCAGGCTAATTGGGGTAACGCAGAATCTCCTGGTCCTCTGTTCTGGGCTCACACTGTCTGAATTAAATCAGAAATTCAGACTCATAATGGCACTGTAATACAATGCACTGACTTCTCTAAATCAAACTCAGTGAATTAAAAGGGAGGCAAGATAAATGAGAAGATAGGAATGCAGCTTTAGGTGTAGAAATGATAACCACAGTAAATACTACAACAGAAGCTGCCTCAATTCTTCCATCACCACATTTGCTATTACTGTTTAACCTGCCTTGAACATTCATTGAATTTAGAGTGATTAAAAAAAAAAAGAAATGTTAATTGATCTACTCTGCCCTTGTTACTCCCTAAAATAGTCTCATCTGAAATGTGATGACAGCTTGACCGACTTTGAACAACTCTGGATACTTTATGGGAAATGAACTCTTTGAAGCCCCACTGACTTCTGTTCCTCGGCTCTATGGATGTTACTGCTTTGGTTCTATTACTTCCCAGCACAAGCCAGGGCAGGAGAGTCCTCATCCCAAGGAAGCCAACCAAGTGGAGACAGGGTTGGGCACAGGCAAGCCAGTCTGCATTTCCTGAAACAGACTCTTTCGCTAGTATGTGTTAAGGAATGGGAAAAGGTGAACAGGTAGAAGTTGCTTTCCGGACTTGATATGAATCAATACTTCTAGGCAGCCACAATAAAATGCTAACTAGAGTTCATAATAAAACCCAGGGGCACTACAAGGTTCCTAAGTGCCTTTGAATTTAAAAAAAGACAAATTGTGTTCACGGTGGTTGTATGCAGAACGTGTTTATTTCAGTCTAAAGATTTTAAACAAAGTAGTCCTCACTTAATATATGATAATAAAAATCTGTTACATAGAATATCTTCTCCATTGATCCTAAAATCTACTGTAACTTTTTTTAAGGTTGAGTACTCCTTATCCAAAGTGATTGGGATCAAGTGTTTAGGATTTCAGATTTTTTAGGATCTTGGAATATCTGCATACACATGGTAAGATATCTTAGAGATGGGACCCAAGTCTCAGCATGACATCCATTTATGTTTCATATACACCTTATACACAAAGCCTGAAGACAATCTGATACAAGACTTTTGATAATTTGGGGCAAGAAACAAAGAATTGATTGCATTTTGACTGAGACCCATCACATGAGGTCAGGTGTGGAATTTTTCGCTTGTGGTATCATGTTGGCACTCAAGAAGTCTCAGATTTTGAAGTACTTCTGGTTTTGGATTTTCCTGTTAGGGATTTCAACCTGCAACTTCCAAAAGCTCTGTTGTTAAGATGAGCATTTCAATTCCACACCAGATTTGCAGTCACAGTTAAAATAATATAGTCTAATAATTGTGAAAACAGTATTTATCAATCTCACTTTATGTCAGGCATTTGTATTCGCTATCCTTCCAATGACTTTTCAAGGTGGGAATTATCATGCTTATTTTACAGGGAAGGAAAACAAAGCTCAGAGTGGTTGACTATCTTGCCCAATGTCACACAGCTTCTAAGTAGGTATTCAAATACTGTGACTGTCTGGAAGTGAAGCTTAAGGGAAAATCAGAGAGAGGAACTTTTCGAAAGAGGACTTTGAGAAAGGAGAGGCATCTGTCTTGGGATGTTAAAAAAATGTGTCAAGAAGCCAGGCATGGGGCAACCGTAGTCCTAGCTATTCAGGAGGCCAAGGTGGGAGGATCTCTTGAGCTCAGAAGTTTGAGGCCAGCACAGGCAACATAGTAAGACTTGGTCTCCAAGAAAAAAAAAAAATTGCCAAGAAACTGTGATCCAGGCTGGGCGTGGTGGTTCATGCCTGTAATCCCAGCACTCTGGGAGGCCAAGGTGGGTGGATCACGAGGTCAAGAGATAGAGACCATCCTGGCTAACTTGATGAAATCCCATCTTTACTAAAAATACAAAAAATTAGCCAGGCGTGGTGGCGGGCGCCTGTAGTTCCAGCTACTAGGGAGGCTGAGGCAGGACAATCAGTTGAACCCGGAAGGTGGAGGTTGCAGTGAGCCAAGATGGCACCACTGCATTCCAGCCTGGTGACAGAGCAAGACTCTGTCTCAAAAAAAAAAAAAAAAAAAAAAAAGAAACTGTGATCCAAACATCAGACTGTCCATGACTTGGAAAACTCATCACACACCTCCTTTCCAGTGACACTGCATGTTTTCAAGGACGACACAAAAATCATTCTTCTTTGGCTCTACCATTTGTAGAGTCCCCTCCCCCACTTTTAAGAGCTTTGTGACTGTCAATCAGGTGCTTTTCAAACAATAAACGCTTAAGCAGTGACCTCATGGTTAACTCGGTTTCACTACTCAGGCAACCTTTCAAAACAAATGTTAAAGTTAACCATTCTACAGGCACCAGAACATTAGCTTCTATTTACACACCAATTAAACACATAATTTTTGGTGACTACTTTGTACTAAGCACAGTCTAGGCACTGGGCCTAGGAGGGAGAACAAGACAGACCTGGCCCTTCCCTTTCTGATACTACAGTCTGGCGGGAGATAGAGTAAGACATCAGCAATCAACAAATCCAGAAATAATTAGAGCCACTGTGAAGGAAGCCTCAGCCTTCATTAAAAAAAAAAAGAAAAACTTAACTTCTCATTTTTAACCTACTCTAGATAAGTCCATCAAGGAATTCATCCACGAAGAGGTGGCATTTAATTGGAAACCCACAAGTAAAGAAGAAATCAAATAGCCAAGGAGCACAAAGAAGGTTCAAGAAGATGGAGCACAGAGGCTGAAAAGAAAGCATGAAACAGTGCTTAAGAAATTAACTTATGGAATCGTTAGTGAAACAGAATTGTGTTGTTCAACTAATCCCATGTCTACTTCATTCTTCTTCAACCCTTTTAAGGTAAACAGAAGTACACAGATTACAAATATGCTTTCAATCAAATGACTTAATAAATACAAAATGTGTCATGTTGACAAACAAAAAAAAACCTGTAAAAACGTTAAGGAATTGATATAATTACCACAGAAAACAAATACCTTGGAGGTGGCCCTTGTTCCTGTCAACGTGTACCATTTTTAAGGCTGTAATGTCATGTGGTAGGCAGAATTCTCAGGTGACCCTTACATTCCTATGCCTGGTATAACACACCCCTTCCCAGAGAGTCAATCGTGCACTAATCCAGGTGCTATGTGAAGGGGTTTTGTGGATGTAATTAAGGACCCAAATCAGCTGACTTGAAGAAAGGGAGATTATCTGAGTGGGCCTGATGGAATCACATGAACCCTTTCAATTGGAGTTTAGAGCCCAGAGATAGAGGAAGTCAGATTCTGAAGCACAAGAAAGACTGATGTGCCCCTACTGGCTTCACGATGGAAGAGACCATATGGCAAGAAATGTGGGTAGACTCTAGATGCTGAGAGCAGCTGCAGGCTGACAGCCAGCAAGGAAGCAGGGACCTCAGTCCTACAGCCAGAAGGAAATGGATTCTACCAACATCCTGGATGAGCTTAGGAGCAGATTCTTTCCCGAAGCCTCTCGACGAGGAATCAGTGCAGCTTCCACTTGCCTCCCTATTCTCTGAGCAGAGACTCCATTAACAGTGCACCTGGGCTTCTGACCTACAGAACTATGAGCTAATTTGTGGCAATTTGTTATGCAACAACAAAAACTAACACACGCAGAAAAAGAGATGAAATCACACTGCTTGCGTCTAAAGTTTATAAAAGAGTTTCTCTTAATGAGTAAGAACTCAGATGGGAGGGAGGCGGGAAGAGAGATAAGGGGGCAGGAAAGAAAGGGCAGGGCAGGGCAGGGCTTGCATTCTGGTCCCACAAGGAACGACATGGTGACCCAGGGGAGCAATCACTTCTCCTCTCTGGGCCTCACTTTCCTCATCTGCAAAAAGTTGGCAATAACAATGGGTGGTGGTGAGGGACGTCTTGGGAAAACACTAAGTGAAAACAGTTTGAAAGTTGTAAAGCACAATCCAAGTTATTTTATATTCTTTCCTGGACCATTTTCATTTTTAGCTTCCTTTTCTAATTATTTTGATTACTTATTCTAATAATGATCAGGACACAAATACGGAATTGTCCTTGGCTAGAAAAGAGAAGAAGCATTTTAAGCTATTATGGATCTTCTTGGCAGCCCATGCAAGGGATGTGGGGATACCTTCCTGGGAAAAAGTGAAAGGAGGTCGGCATGAGGTCCCTGGTGAGGAAAACCCTGTCTCTCATCTTCCTTCCCCGCTTTGTTGCATAGTCTTCTGGAAGATGAAGCCAGAGGCCTGCATTCGAATCCTAGCTTCACTCCTGACCTTAGGCAGTGATCGAACCACACTGCACCACAGTTTCCTCACATGTAAAATGGAAATAATAATGACACCACCTCCTAAGGCTGTTGTGAGGAGTAAGTCATTTAAAATACATAAATTAGGTTGGGCACAGTGGCACACATATGTAATTCCAGTGCTTTGGGAGGCTGAGATGGGAGGATCGCTTGAGCCCAGGAGTTACAGACCACCCTGGGTAACACTGCAAGACCCCATCTCTACAAAAAATAAAATAAAATGCATAAAGTACATGTTAAGACAGTGTCCAGCACTTTATAAGCACCATGTAAGTGTTACGACGATTACTTTTACCACTGCTATGAATAGGAGCTGATTTTTATTTTCCAGAAAATCTGTTGTCCCTCCAAGGGAATTTGGAAGATGGGGCTAAGTAAATATATAAAAATATGTTTATAATACGGCTTTTACTAATGACTTCTCATGTTGCACTATAAAACCCATCTAACCTCTGATGAAAAAGAAAACCCTTCTATACTCATGATTTTTGCCACATAATTTTACTTTTACATGAATAGGAAAAAAAAAGTATACAAGTCTTAAAACTTTGGCTTACTGCTTTTTAACAAGTAGTTTGGGCAAAACCAGCAAAGAGGATTCCCCTGCTAAAAGAGCCATGAAAGGTAAGAAATTTCAGCAAGAGGGTCAGAGATAAAAGCACTCAGAAAAAGAAGGCAAAAGTAAAACCAGACAAAGGCTGAGTCCACCTCCGGAGCAGAGACCTCTCATCCTCACTAGTGTATGTACTGAACTCTCTGTGGCCTCTTTCTCAGGGCTGGAGAATGAGCAGTGGAAT
The DNA here is from genome assembly GCF_028858775.2 of Pan troglodytes. Taxonomy (NCBI): domain Eukaryota; kingdom Metazoa; phylum Chordata; class Mammalia; order Primates; family Hominidae; genus Pan; species Pan troglodytes. Next base: position 75,136,487 of record NC_086015.1, read on the forward strand.
CAGCTCTTCCCAAACCTACAACCCAGCATGCAAGGCAGCCAAAGAACCAGGCAATGAGAGTGGTGCCCTGGGAACCCTGACAGGAGCAAGAAATGTCCAAGACTGGGTGTTGTTCAGAGGTCCCAGTGCGTGTGCTACAGTCTCCACACCTGAGCTGTAAAGAAAGCATCTCATTCGGCAGGTAAGATGGCTTGGCAGAAAAGTGGGCAGGAGAGGTTCTTGGGCAAAAGGCTGAGCGTGATTGTGCCCTGCTAGAAAATAAAAATGACCACAAGTGTTCGGGACCTGACAGAAAGGGCGAGGAGGCTGAGAAGGAACTGGATGAATCACAAGAGATAGGCTGGGCTGTGTAGAGCATGTGCAGCAGTTTGGACTGACACATTGATTTTTGGCAGGGGGGTACAGAGTATGAATCTCATCACATGCATGGATTTGTATAATCACCAGCACAGTCAGGATACAGAAGGCCTCCACCACCCCCAAACTCCCTTGTGCCAACCTGTGGTAGTCACACCCTCCTCACCACCCCTGGCCCCAGGCAACCACTGAAGAGTCTCTATCACAGTTTTGTCTTTTCCGAAGTGGCATATAAATGGAATCATATAGTATGTAATCTTTGGAGATTGGCTTTTTTTGACTTAATACCTCTGAGACCATTCTAAGCTGTGGTTCTATTAAGAGTTCATCCCTTATTCTTGCTGAGTAGTATTCCATTGTATGGAGGTGCCACAGTCTGCTTACGCACATGCCCAGTGAAGCATGTCCAGGTTGTTTCCAGCTTGGGGCAACTATAAATACAGCTTCCACAAACCTTAGCCTATAGGTTTTTGTGTGAACATACGTCCTCACTTCTCTTCAATACATATACAAGAGTATGAGTAACTGTATGTTTAATTTTTTTTTTTTTTTAAAGAAACTGCCCAGGCTGGGCGTGGTGGCTCACACCTGTAATCCCAGGACTTTGGGAGGTCAAGGCAGGTGGATCACCTGTGGTCAGGAGTTAGAGACCAGCCTGGCCAACATGGTGAAGCCCTGTCTCTACTAATAACACAAAAATTAGCTGGGCGTGGTGGCACATGCCTGTAATCCCAGCTACTAGGGAGGCTGAGGCTGAGGCAGAAGAATCGCTTGAACCAGAGGGCAGAGGTTGCAATGAGCTGAGATCGTACCACTGCACTCCAGCCTGGGTGAAAGAGCGAGACTCCATCTCAAAAAAACAAAAACAAAACAAAACAAAAAAAACTGCCCAGCTGTTTTCCAAGGTGGCAGCATCACTTTACATTCCCACCGGCAATGCATGAGAGTTCACTTGCTCCACATCTTCACCCTCACTTAGAATTACCAGTAATTATTTTAGCCATTTTCATAGGTGTATAGTGGTAGCATCGCATCCTATTTTTTTCCCTTTCCCTATAATTTTAAGTTGCATTTCCCTAATGTCTAATGATGTGGATTGACTTTTCATGTGCTTATTTTTGGTCAAGTCTCTTGCCTCTTTTTAAACTGAGTATGTTTGTTTTGTATTATAGAGTTTGGAAGGTTCTTTATATATTCTGTACACGAGTCCCTTGCTGGAGAAATGATTTTAAAACATTTTCTTACAGTCAGTAGCTTGTCTTTAATCAGGGATTGTATCTGCACTTTTGAAAGTTCTTTTACACTATGCTATGGAGAAAAGACAGAAAGGATGTTGGATAGCAGCAACTTACTAGGAAATGAAAAATGCAACCCGGAAGCTGTGGATGGGCCCAGCGTCTTGAGTGCACAGAGAGGGAACAAACAGGATGCTGTCATAGCACAGGGGAGACTGGGAGAAGCAGTCCCTTCAGGGTGATGCTTTTAATGCTGTGACTAATGATGCCACGTAAAGGTGATGTCTTCCCGTCCTCTGTTTTTAGTGCCGCTGAACCATCCCAGGTAATAAATCAAAGAAGCCAGGGTGGCTATTTGTATGGCAAGATAAGGAAAATTAATTTCAATGCCCAAACATGGACCTCCTTATATTAAAAAATGACTTAGCAATACCAGTCCTTTTCATGAGAATGTCTTGGAAAGCCAGCACTTGGAAAACACACACACAGGGCCAATCCACCCTCTGTATTTTCAAGGGAAATACTGTTGTCTCCTGAGATTGGGGGAAGTTAAGGGGGAAGAATACATTATACAATGAAGAGCAAAAAAATAAAAAATAAAAAATAAAAATCTGATTGAACAAAAAATGTTTGTGGACCTTCACAAAAGAGAGGATTATAATAATAAATTGCATGTAGCAGTCACACACTCACTTCTTTTAAAAACCTTCACTATACTTTACAAACTACTCTAATTGTCTCATTTTCTCCGAAATTCAGATACTTTTGAGTTTAAAACGTGTAAAAATATCAACACTAGGACTGTGAACGAGAGCATAACTAACAATAGTGAGATTCTGAGGCGGCAACATGGCTAGAACATAGAATTAATATCTTGGCTGAAACACTAAGCGGAAGACAAAGTGCAAGGAAAGCCTGGAGACTCCTCCTAGTCCCCAGGGGCTGTGCCCTCCTCCTGGCTCTGAGCACAGCGCAGGGAACAATGTTAAGCCATCCATCACCAGCGAGCGCTGCTCTACTTGCTGGCGCCAAGTGAGCAAGGCTACCACCTGTCCAGCTTGCCTTTGAATGGTCCCCCACACAAAGCCCCTCGTGCTCCAAGTTCAAACTAGCATTTACTCTGGATGCCTAAATTACCTGGCGTTTCAGCCAGCATCTGTGCCCTACCTCTAACTTGGAGAAGTCTTAGTTTAACCTTGGATCTACTGACTATATTCTGGGTCTGCACCAAGTAGGCACAATTTTCCTACACAACCCTCTCTTTGCTTCCCTTCTTGCCCCCTATAATCTCTTCCCTGCATAGCAGCCAGAGGAATCTTTTGAAAATGCACATCAGGTCATTTTGTTGCAAAAGATTTTGTGCTCAGGATCAAAGCCACATTCCAAAGCCTGCCTTTCAAAGATGGGGTCTTGTCCACACCTTCCTGTCTACCTTCATCTCATATCACCTTTACAACTGCCATCGTCTTGCTGCTCCAGCCATCTTCATGATCCCCTTCCCTCTCAGGGCTGTTCTTCCGCCATACACACTATTACTTATATCTCAACACAGCTGGAACCCGAAGATGTTAGCTGATCTTATCACCTCAGAGGTAACATCCTCTCCACCATTAATGCCCCCCATCATTCTGTTCCACTGTCCTCTCAGCAATTCCACCATCTAAAAATATTATGCTTATTGATTTACAAATAAGTGTGAAATTTATCTCTCTCTACTGGATTGAAAACTGCCCTGAAAATTTTCTAGTCAGGTTCATCTCCGTCTACAACAATGGCTAAATCAATGTCTTGGTTATATCAACAACCAAATGAATAAATGATCATACCAAGGTAGGGAGGTGCTTCCAAGATCCTAGCCTTATCGGCATTTATTTTTAAAATAGTAAAAAAAAAATTCTCATCATCTCAGAAGTGGGAATGCATTTTCAAATGTAATTACGAAAAATTTAGGAACCATAAAGAAAACACTTGATAAATAGAATTATGTTAAAACTGAATATGTCTAAAACAGCATAGCAAAGACAAAAGATTGCGAAAACACTAGAGAAATATTTGCGTGTCAGAACCTAGAAAGAAATTATAATTTTTATGGTTCATAAAAATCGCATAAATCAATATGGAAATAAATAAAATCCAATAGAAAATTAGCCAGATAATATGAAAATACAAATGTCGGCCAGGCACGGTGGCTCACGCCTGTAATCCCAGCACTTTGGGAGGCCGAGGCAGGCAGATCACCTGAGGTCAGGAGTTCGAGACCAGCCTGGCCAACATGGTGAAACCTTGTCTCTATTAAAAGTACAAAAATTAGCCGGGCATGGTGACAGGCACCTGTAATCCCAGATACTCAGGAGGCTGAGGCAAGAGAATCACTTGAACCCGGGAGGCGGAGGTTGCAGTGAGCAGAGATCATGCCATTCATTGCACTCCAGCCTGGGCAACAGAACGAGACTCGGTCTCAAAAATAAAAAAAAAAACTAATAATAACAACAACAAAAGGTCTCAAACATTTTTAAAAGGTTATTTGATCTCACTCTTAAAGAAAACTTGCATTTGTTTTACTGATTTGTTTTTATTACATTTTTTCTCATTTATTTTTGAGTCTCATACCCAAGAATAAGCATAGGCCCCTGAATGACAGGCAAAAACTGAAGCATACTAAGGCAAAATAATTTAAATACATTACTGTCTTCTTCCTTTGACATATACTTATTGCTTAAGTGATTATGAGCACTAGCCTCAGTTTATTTATCTGTTAAATGGGAATATAGAACTGTCCTTAATTTATGACAATTTGGTGAGAATACATATAAAGCACCATTGAATCTATGGTTACCTTTTATTATTATGCCAGGTAATGGGAGGGTCACCAAACTAGAGCAAATGGAAATCCTGCTTTTCCAGTCCAGCAGGAAGGCAGACATGGGTGAAGCACTCTACTCAAAAGAGAAGGTGGTATATCTATAGTACTAGGAGTAAAGATAAATTGCTATATGAGTTCAAAAAGGAGGCAAGGGCACTTCCAGTTCAGGATGTCAAAGATTTCCTAGAGGAACTGGTGTTTAAACCAGAGCTTGAAGGGTAAAGACAATTTGGATAGGCCTCAGACAACGTGCTTGTACAGTTAGTCAATAATAGTTCTTCTGCAATTATTAGGCCAGGTTCTGTGTCAGGCGCTGAAGACAAAGTAGAAGAGAACACAGACAGCCTCTACTCTTGGGGCATTCTGAGTGTAGTGGGAAAGAGAGTTTAAGTACGTTTAAGAAGTAAAGCAATAACAGGCAGAAGGGTTGCCTGTCTGCGTGGGCTATGGGAGGAAAGGCAAGTTATAAGTAATGAACAGTTCTTGGATTGAGAGGCAGGGTATTCATAAATGTTTCTTACATTATGCTTTATAACTCACCAGCACATTGTATACTGTATTTAATAGAGTCTAAAGTACATTGTTTTTTTCTTTCCATTTTAACATCTCTAAAATTGGGATGCCTCTTAAAAGACATGAGATAAGAAAGCATTATGTGCTAACTAGCTTGGCTGCATTTTTACTTTATTACTGGTTTATAAGATAAAGGGCCTACAGAAGGCCCAATGAAATACGGTATATTCTTTTTTATGTATCAAGTATTTTTTAAAAAGATATAAAAATATTTTTTAAAACTACATTTATGCCTTTTATCAGTCAAATAAGCTCAGTATTATTTTGTTTGCTATTAAAAAAAGACAGATATGGAAGGTATAGCCGATAAATACATAGATGAATTATGCCTCCATCTAATTCAGCTCGTGATGTAAAATCAGATTCTGTTAAAACTAAATGCATGACTTCAACTCTGTTTTCATCCATATATTCAATCAATGCATGTTTTCATTCTTCTCTTTCATTCTCTCCTCTCCCTTTTCTTATTCTTGGTGGGAAGGAGAGAAGGGAATGCGACAGGATTGGAAATCATTTAACAATAAAAGCAGCCATGAGAATTGACTAAAATAATTATCAACATCCATAACAATGCAAATATTTTAGTCCCTGACTAATCCAGGTATCTGGATCATCTTGATACACAGTCTAATTTTGAAAAATAATTTGGTTCCACAAAAATCAGAGCTGCAATCCATTTGAAAGTGTTTGGTTGGCAGTCTAATAGCAGGAAATGATTTTGTTAAAGCCATGGCAATTGCTTGACGCAGATTCTGATGCTCAGACTATTCTTCCTTCTTTTCCTCTCTCCCCACCCAATTTCCAAAGGAAAGCCACAAATCGGCTCTGCTGTGAGATAAGGGCGAAATCAACAAGTACTAGGGAGGATGCTATTTGGATGGAGTGGGATGCCCTGGCAGTGGCAATGCGTGCATCTCTATTTTCCTTTAAAGAGCAATTATGATTTAATATGGTAAAATTATATCATTAAACCTACTCAACTGGAATAAATTCTCCTTCTGATATGCATTTAGAAAGGCAGTTCATATTCTACCCCTAGAATATATCTATTACATTTTTGTGTCTATCCGCCACTTCTCTTTTTACCATGATACTTGAGATAAGTTTCAGACAGTCTGGCAGGAGGTGAAAAAAACACAACAACCCTGAAACTCGATACTTATCTTACTCATCGAGACCTTTTTGATCTCTGTGAGTGAAAATTAATCCTTAACATTCTCCAACTTCCCAAAGCACAAATTTCTAACATCTTTTTACATTCTCTACAACAGCCATTACTTATTATCATTACTAGAATTTCCCCTTTGTTAAAAAAAGCACTCTAATTTAAATTAATGAGTTAAGTTTACACTCAAATGCAGAACTGTCACATGCTTATTTTCCAGTTATGAATCTTTACCGCAAGCAGATTAGAAGTATCGCTTGTAATAGAGTTTTCCTCTAGTTCAACGTTAAGTATGTGGCATGGCGGTGTTTTGTTGTCTACCCCGTTACGGTCTCTTTTTTCCTCTTTTCGTATTCCCCAGGATACTGGCCCTGTGAAGCCAGTTGCAATGTCCCCATCTTTCAACTTCCTAGATTGTAAGATATTTGGAATACTGGAAAGACAAAGGGAAGGCATATGGGGGTCAAGAGTAGGCTCCAAGTCTTAAAATTATCGCCAATATTCCAGCTGCTTACCTTACTGGTTTAAGAGCACTGGCTTTAGCACCTACCACACCTGGGTGCAAATTCCTTCTTAGCCCCTTGTTACCATGTAACAAAGAGCCAGTTATTTAACTCATCTGAGTCTCAGCCTTCTCAACTGTGAAATGGGAATACTGCTACCTGGGAGCACAGACTTATTTGAGAGATTAATATAGCCAAGTTCTTGTAAGGTACACGTCATGAGTGGACATTCATGCTGTATTTTATTGATCTTCTTTTGCGAAGACCCAGACTCTCACCCATATAAGTTAAATTGGCAGCTTTCACTATGCGCGTCAGGATTTATATAATAGGAACACTGCCTAGTTCAATGTGGGAACAAAGTTGGATTGGGGGAGCACTTATGATTGTGGGGAAACAGGACAAAGAGATTCTGAATGCTGCTCATCTGCCTGCCTGCCTGCCCAAAGACCACTAAATGTGTCCCTTCCTTCTTTTTTATTAAGGAGTTTGTAAAAGTAACCACTTGGGAAGAAACACGAAGGAACATTTCAAGGGCAAGGGATATAGCCACCTCTGCACTAGATAGAAAGACACAGGTGTGAAGTCCAGTAGTTTGGCAAAATGAACTCCCTTTAGTCGAGAGGATGCATGTCTAAAACATTTTTTTTTTTTTTGCACCAAGTTAATGAAATAATTATTTTTTGGTCATACCTTGCATGGAAAATCTGCCAATAGCATTTGACATTTAGACCCACTAGGCATCTTAAGTAGCCTGCTACTCACAAGACCTACCTTTTCCCACTGCCCTATTTTACAAACACTCTTAGCTCTGTCTCCTGCTCTCCTCTCCTCCAGGAAGCTGGAGAACAATCCACGAACAGTAGCGACTAAGATGGCCCCTAATGACCATATGCTTGTATTATGGCCTTCCCTTGAGTATGGGCAGGATCCATGAATGGGATGGAATACATTCCTTTTATTAAGTTATGCTGTGTGGCAAAAGAGATTTTGCAGGTATAAAGTCCCTAATCAGTTGACTCTGAGTTAATCAAAAGAGAGCTTTTCCTCTGTGGGCCTGGCCTAATTAGGTGAGCCCCTTCAAAGAGGGTCGGAGGCTGTTCCTGAAGACAGAGATTCTTTGGTTGGGTTTTGAAGAAGCAAAGGGCTGTGTTGTGGAGAGGGCCACACATAGGAAACAGTGGGTGGTCTCCATGAGCTTGCAGCCTCAGTGCTCTCCCTGCATGAATTGAATTCCACCAACAGTTAGTGAGTTTGGAAGGGGATCCCAAGCCTCAGGTGAGACCGTAATCAGGCTGACCCCCTGAGTACAGATTTGTGAGACTCTGAGCAGAGAACTCAGGAAAACCAGGCCTGGCCTCCACAGAAACTGTGGAATGACAGATATGTGTTGTTTGAAGCTATTAAGTTTGTGGTAATTTATTACGCAGCAATGGAAAATGAATTCACACACCTGTGAAACCTTGCATAGTATATGAATGGGTTCCCCCAGAGGTGGGCTGAGCCCCACCTGAAACCACTTTGTGGAGGAGGCCCCCAGCGTGTGGGGGACAGCTGTGGCTCTGACCCCCACACAGACCTGCTCCTGTGCCCTAGGTCTGTGACTTACTAGTTCTATGACCTTGAGGAAGTAACCTGACTCTCTGAGGCTCTGTTTCCTTATCTGAAAAATGGGTATAACACCAGTGCTTACCCCACAGAGCTGTGGCAGAGATTAAAAGAGATAATACTCAGAAGGCAGTGAACCCAGGGCCTGGCACACAACTCACAGTGATAGAAGTTAGCTTTGGTATTATTGAAATACACATTCCTGTTCACTGGCCTCAGTTTACCTATTTCCAACAACAAAAAGGGTGGAGTGGAAAGGTTCTGAGCTGCCTTCCCATTCTGACGCACTTACAGAGTCTTTGCTTAATAACTCGGCAAGTCCTTGCCAAACTTTCCATCCCTTCCCCACCCATGTGCACGGCAGGCACTCCCAAGTCACCAGCTTCCAGAGCCCCACGCTGGCCCATCTAAAGCCAGAATGCTGAACTTTGTGACTGAGTGCTTGCAACTGTTGTCACTATTCAGATAAGCACATCCTGCTTTCTGTTTACTGACCAGTTAAAGGCACAGAGGGGTACCCGGCAATTGTGCGGCACTTGGTGAAGGCGCCTCCCACACACCTGTGTCTCCCAACCCACCCAGCTCCTACAGCCCTCTCAGGAGCAGAGCTCAGGCTAGTGAATATACCAGCAGGAATACCCCAGTGAGATGGGGAGAAGTGGCTAAAAGTTACTAGAATGCTGTCGCTGCCAAGTTTTATTTTAGCCCTCATCAATCCAAACCTTTATTCCTGAATTAAGTATTCTCCAGGGACGTTTCCAGGTTTGCAGCTATTTCCTCCTAATGATTCTAGCCCAGCACCAAGCACATTTCAACTTTCTAAATGACTGGAAGGCTTTGAACTTTGACCACAGGCTGCCCCCACTGCCCCCCGCAATCATCTTGACCCCACCTAAGAATTAGTACCATGCTTGAGAAAAAAAAAAAAAGCTATTAATACATCAATGCCTTCTAATCCTCTTGGTTAAACATGAAATGACAACTGAAGATACACATCATGGAATGGCCCTGTTGTATCTGCTGGGGTGTAGGTGTGTCACATTAACCTAAAGAGGTGGATTCCAGCTTAACAAAGTAAATCCACTCAAAGCTCCACTCTGATCAAAGGGAATTATTCTAAGAGACAATCATACCTGATGAGATAGCACCTCCACATCACAAGTCAGACAACCTAATGGAATAAATGACAGTAAAATGACAGTAAATTGTAAAATAGTGTATACTTTCCTTTCTAAAGGTGTGTTTTCAGAGGTACGGCAATAAACATTAATCAATAACATTTATTGGGCCCCTACTATACACATATGACACGTAGCGTACTAGGTCCATAGTGATTATGTACAATTGACACAAGGCCCTCAAACACAAAGCAAACATTTATTGTGGTCTAGATATTGTGTAATCTATTTGTTCCCATATAACTCTATGGAATTTTGTTTTTCCCCTTTGCATTCTTCTTCTTCTTCTTCTTCTTTTTTTTGCAATTGACTAATAATAATTGAATGTATTTATGAAGTATAATGTGATATTTTGAGAAAAATTAAATTAAGCTAGTTAATATATCCATCACCTCACCTACTTATCATTTTTTTGTGTGTGTGGGTGTGGTGAGAACATTTGAAATCTCCTCTTTCAGCAATTTTGAAATATATAATACATTATTATTAACTGCGGTCACCATGCTGCACAACAATTTACTAAAACTTCTTCCACCTCTATCCTGGAATTTCTTAAGACTGATTCAGACTGTAATGTGCCTGGGAATCAACGTATTCCTTAAGGAAAACTCTAAAACCATGACATATTTAAGCCTACTGTATGAATTAGAAAAAGCATTCTAAGAGGAAGTATCTCATGTATACACTGTCAAATCACAAGAATAGATGTCCATGAAAGCCAGGATTCCTGTTAGTATTCATTCACTGTTGGTTCTTTGGTTCCGTCTTCTCCTCACTGGTGGACAATATTGGGCGGAGGCAAAGAACACGGCTCTAGAGCTGGACTGCCCGGGCTCAATGCTTCGCTGTGTGACCTTGGGCAAGTCACCTAACCTTGCGGTGCCTCAGTCACTGCAGCTATTAAATAGAGATAAAACTAGGTTTTTCCTTTTGGGATTGTTGTGAGGATAAAGTAAGACAGTTCCTGAAAAGCACACTGCCTGGTTCCCCGTGGCTCTCAGGGAACATTAGCTGTCCCAATTCCATTACCAGCAGCTGGAAGACAACATAACAGGAGCCAAAGGGTGGGTTGTTTGTTTTTTTAACATTTGCAATAAGATTTCAAAATAGAAAATTTGAATTTGTCAATCTGGGGAAAATACAATCATTTAATTATAGTAATAAAATGTCTCATAATATTACTGGAAAAATCACTGCATTGTCTCTTGCCTAACCACAGTGAGGTCAGAGGGATATTATTTCTTTTACACAGTGGAGGAACTTAAGATTCAGAGAATTTAAGATGCTGAGAGGCAAGCCACAAACAAAGAATTGAGATTGAAACTCAGGTTTGTCTCAGTCCAAGGTTTGTCTCAGATATGCCATGTCTATATCATGACATGTATTTTTAAAGGTAACCAGGGAACCAAAGGGAAGGCCTAGAAAATACATATAAACCAAGCAGTGCTCGGGTGCCCTCTGAAACACAATCTTACATTTATGCCTTTAGTATAGTGCTGTCCAAGAGGAATATAATGTAAGCAACACACAGAATTTTAAATTTTTAGTAGCTGCACTTAAAAATGGTAAAAGATAACAAGTAAAATTAATGTATGTATAATCAACATAAAATTGTCAATGGGCTATTTTGCTCTTTCAAAATACTAAGTCTACTAAGTCTTTAAAATCCAGTTTGTATTTTCCACATCTCCATTTAGATTACCCATATTTCAAGTGCTCAAGAGCCACATGGGACCAGTAGCCACCATACTGGGTAGTACAGTGGTCACAGCTCTTTGCAATGACCACTCATGCTAAACAGCACTGAAAGAAATCATTAGTGTCATTTGAAAGCAACATCTAAGTTTTCACCTGGCAGACCCAGGATTTAGATACAACCCAAGCCATTTGTGTTTTTTCCCCTCAGCTACAATCTAACATCACATTCTTAGTTACAAAGACTTGATACGCTCACTTCTAGTGCAGAACATTCAGCCCTCATTCAGGATACTGTATCCTGCTCAACTCCATGCATACATTCCTTCTTGAAATCAGTGAAAACTCCACATGTGAAACAGAACTGAAACAGACAAGACAGCCCCGCAGTGCAGGTAAACATGAAGCCAATGGGTGGTTTTTCTCCCCTTGTGCTTTGGACAATCAAGGAAAACAAGCCCTTATTTGCTAAATAAAAATGGCTTGGCCATGAACTTCTTTGGTAAGGGAGGTAGGTCTCAGTTGGGGTTCTCACTGATTGCCTGTCTGACAGCAATCTCTCCTGCAGGGAGGACACAGCCCAGAGACGAACACTTAATTGAGAGAGAAATCAGGAGGACTGCTGAACGACTGAGTGATCTTTCAGAGCAAAGCATCACAAGGAAAAGGGAACCAGCTCCAGGGGGAGGGGGGGAGAAAGTTTTCAAGAGAAGGTGAGTAACCTGGGGATCCCATGATGCATGGCTCTGGGAATGAAGGATGGGTCCTCTTCCTCATTCCTGCTTTCTTACTTTCTTCCCTGTATCACTTTCTTTTATCATGCACTCAGCACCTACTCAGCATCTAGCACTGAACACAGAGAGGTAAATACAACATTGCCAGCCTCAAAGGCCTTAATTCAGCCATTAACTACAACCCAGCAGCATTTGTGCTTCAATGGAGAGGTGCACCAAACAGGAGGAGAGGGGAAAGCCTTTCCAAAAATGAAAGAACTTAAATGAGCCTGGGAGGGGGGAAAAGAGTGAGCAAAGAGAAAGGTATTTTGCAGAATGAGGCTAGCATTTGCAAAGGCACAGAGGTGTCAGAAGCCTGGAGAGTTCAGGGTCCTGCCAGAATTTGGGCTTGGAATGGTGCAGGGGAAAACAGAGGATAAGCTCTTTTCTAATGGGCAGAGGCCATAGCATGAGTGGTAATTCAACATCATCCAAAGGAACTTGATTTTAGTGCCCAAAGGCTAGTTGGACATCTAGAATTTTTGAAATGGGCAAAAAAGAAGACAAAATCTCTATGATTCTGACATGCTTCCATACACAGCAAGGAGTCCAGGAGATAAAAGGAAGGAAGGTGGGCCTCCTAGGCTGCTCAGGTCCAGCACACCTGGGCAACCATTGGTCCTGCCTGCCACACTGGGCCAGGCTGGCTAATCAAGACTGAAAAGCTGGTGAACAGTGCATGTCCTGACCACGAGGTGACTAAAGAAAAGCCAGTTTCAAGTCCTAGTAAAAAGAAAGACTGCCTGGTTCAGGGGGTACAGGAAAAGCACAAGAGAGTGGAGGAGCATACACTTCCAATGCAGAGAAGCAAAGCAGATGATGCCACCTCAGGTTAATTAAATCAAGTGGCTTCAGGTCTGGATCTAACCTTGGTGGCAAACCACCAGGAGAATGTTGATAGGACAACCAAACAGTTATAGATTTTCAAACATGTTTTTGGAGTGTTGGAACTCAGAATGAAAAGAGACTGCTGAGAAGGTTCAGGAGAGGGAGGGGATGGAGGAGAGAATAACACAGAAAGGACTTCTCAATCTTGAATGCCTCCAAATTTGGAATGCCTTTTTAAAAATAGTCTTTTGGATCCAAGAACAAAATCACACCAAAATATTAAAAAGATAAGGCAGTGTGAAAAAGTTTACTCCTGAAATGACTCTTAAATACAAATTGGAATGTTACCGACATACCTGCCCCACAAAAAGGTGAAAATTAAAGTCAAATCATTAAATCTGAATATGGTTGTAAAGGGGAAGAGTTGTAGAGATTTATATAACTTTTAGAACACATCCTTTAACCTACTGATTAAATAGGAGAGGAAAGGAATGCCAGTAATATCCAGTGTACTGCCAAATGTCACACTGTGAACCCACAGCATTAAGAATGTAAATCTTCTGATACCAGGTTGTTCCTTCACTTCTTTTCTGGCCTTTCATGAAGAAATCTTTGCTAGTTAGAGGCTAGTGATACAAAGTTGGGCTAAGAAGCTAGTCAAGGTGCCTGTCCTCATGAAGCTTCTATTCTAAAGTGTGGAGGGAGGCCAGGAGTAGTGGCTCACGCCTATAATCCCAGCACTTTGGGAGGCTGAGGCAAGCAGGTCACCTCAGATCAGGAGTTTGAGACCAGCCAGGCCAACATGGTGAAACCTCATCTCTATCAGAAGATACAAAAATTAGCCGGGTGTGGTGGTGTGTGCCTGTAGTCCCAGCTACTGGGGAGGCTGAGGCGGGAGGATCGCTTGAGCTTGGGAGGCAGAGGTTACAGTGAGCCAAGATTGCACCACTGCACTCCAGCCTGGGTGGGAGGGTAAGATGAAGGAAGGAAGGAAGGAAGGAAGGAAGGAAGGAAGGAAGGAAGGGAGGGAGGGAGGGAGGGAGGGAAGGAGGGAGGGAGGCAGGGAAGGAAGGAAGGAAGGAGGGAAGGAGGGAGGGAAAGAAAGAAAGGAAGAAAGGGAAAGAAAGAAAAAAGAAAGACAGAGGAGAGAGAGAAAGAGTGAGTGAGTGCCTGAAGGGGAGAAGTCAGGTAGTAGATAAATAAATAAAAGTGATTAACTGCAGAGCCTGAGCTTGTTAGAAGACACAAGTAGATGATATAATAAATAGTGCCCAGGGAATGTTACCCACTTACCTGCAGAAAGGGAAAGACAAGTGCAGACAAAGTTAGGAGGCCCCTGAGCTGTCCCTCTGAGGCACTCATCCTAAGGTATGGATGACAAAGACACTGCCATTTAGGCAGGGGTGAGCAGGGATCATGAAACCAATGAGAGTTCAGTAATCAAAGCATGTTCCCTTTTCACTGTCTGCTGAATGCTCTGCTCTAAAACTTTTCATATGTGGTACAGGCAACAGAGAAAGTCTTCATGTAAATAACATAACAGAAGTAAACTAAAAGGACTCCAAATTAACATACAGATAAACACAGACTGAAAGGTAAAGTCATTTGACCTCTGGAATTCTCTTTCAGCCCACGGACCAAAAAAAAAAAAAAAAAAAAAAAAGGTAAATGGTGATCACAAATCCTGATATGTTACGTTGTCAAAGGTTGGCTTGAATGTGGAAATAAACAGTTGAAAAGGGCCAAGCAAGGTGGCTCATGCCTGTAATCCCAGCACTTTGGGGGGCCAAGGTGGGTCATCACTTGAGCCCAGGAGTTCGAGACCAGCCTGGACAACATAGGGAGACCCCCACCTCTACAAACAATACAAAAATGATCTGGGCGAGATGGCGCATGCCTTTGGTCCCAAATACTCTGGAGGCTGAGGTAGGAGAATCCCTGGAGCCCAGGAGGTCGAGGTGCAGTAAGCCATGATTGCAACACTGCACTTCAGCTTAGGTGACAGGGCGGAACCCTATCTCAAAAAAAAAAAAAAAAAAAAAAAGTTGAAAAGTACTTCAAAATTAAAAGAAAAACAACGCATGAAAATCAGCAGAAACTGAGTGCAACGTATAAAGGACCTCCTTCCTGATTTCATGTTTTTAGAAAACTGTAAAAGATTGGAGAGAATCCAGAGAAGGGCAAGTAAAATGATTAAGAGGATGGAAAATGGAGCCTCCGAGGAAAGGTTAAAAGGGTTATGATGGTTTAGCCTGAAAAAGAGAAGGCTAAGGGGTGACTTAATAACTGCCTTCAAGTATATGACAGGTTATTACAAAGGAGATGCCAACAAGTTATTTTCTATAACAAGAGAGGACAGAGGAAATTGCCTTAAATTGCAGCAGAAGAAAGAGAGCTAGCAAGTGAATTGAGTAAGATTCAAGAGTAAGTTCCTTGACCGGACCCAGCTTCATCAAGGGAGGCTGGCGAATTTCTTTTCCTGGAGAGCTTTTTACACAAATAACCCATTCTCTTTGATTATAAATAGCCCTTATTGGGTACAGTGAGGTGGAGTTGAGACCAACCGACCTTCAGCAGTCCTTTCTATGATATTTCAACTTTTGGTTCATAAATGCAGGAAGGCTTTACTAATATTCCATTTCCTACCTTACAAGAGGTTTAAAAAAAATCAAGATCTAGGAAGATCCACACACAATGGGTTTATCAATGATAATACTTTATAACACAATAAAATGGATGCAACTTTTCCACTGATTTTTAATGACAATAAACATAAGCAAAAGAAGAACTAATTAACACAGTTACGCTCATAAGAAAAATTAGCCCAAATGTAAGACAGCCACAGGTCCTGATTCTGCTGAATTACAGATTAAGTGTAGAACGGTCATGCACATGTGCTAAGTTCAAGCTGAACACAAGGATTCTGTTCACTTCCTTCAAGAAGAGGCATTTACTGCAGAAGGCTCAAGAACCAATAAAAAAGGTAATTTCGCAGTATCTCCACTGTGTCCCCAATCAACCAAAGGGCCGAAGGCAGCTCCATCCTCACTACACTGTTCTTGCCACCCGGCTGGTTTTCAATTGACACTGCTGTGTACATATTTCTTTTTTTTTTTTTTCCCCCAACTTGGGCCTTTTGGGGTTTTGTAAAACACTGCAACTCCACACTAGCCTGTTGGTCTCTGTTCGGGCTGTGGTGAAAGGTAAAGGATGATTTATACTCCTAGAGATAACTGGTCTCAGCATTGGCTCTAGGTGGAGGTGAGGATTCTAAATGCAAGAGAAAATTTAAGGTAAGAGGGAGCTGGTCAGGTACTGGGAAAACTTTGGCCACCGGGTTGTTTATCTGTGGTCCTGAAAAGTGATCCTGAAGAGCAAATGCTGATAATCTTGTGAAAATCAAGTGATAAACCACTGTTGGCGTTAAGTGAAAACAGATATTTCCACTTGAGTTCCAGAGAATTCTAAAACCCTACTACCCCAAATGGTAGCAACTAGCCACATGTGGCTATTTAAATTAATTAATTACAATTAAATAAGAATAAAGAAGTCAGTTCCTCAGTTGCACTCACATTTCAGGTGCTCCATAGCTACATTGGCTAGTGGTTACCTCATGGGACTGCACAGATAAATCAACAATTCCATGACCAATGCACAGCATTTTATTGGGCATCTGTTCTAGAATACTGAAGGCTGAGACTTGAAAAATCAGCCAGATAATTAATACAAATGTAGAAACAAAGGCCTCCACAGAGAATGTTACTTGCTCAAATAGTTAATGATCATCTTTCCCCCCAACCTCATACCAATGTAGATTGAACTACAGAAGCCTGAGAGAGGTCAGAAGTCACTGAGTCATGGGGGCCTTAGGAAAGACCAAAGAAGGGAGTGACTGAACTTAAGGAATTTCCCAGGTACAAAGCATAGAGTATAAACATATTCTAGGAGTAAGATATAGCATAAGCAAAGAGAAGCACTAATCATTTTTGTGGGTTTCTGAGTCACACGTGCCTGACATTTTAGAAGGTCTAAGAAAATGTAGAATAAGAATGGGAGGATAAATTGAGGCTTGCTTTCCAAGGTTCCCGCTTCAGTTCCCTATTCCTTTGTAACAAACTATCCTAAAACGCAGAAGGCTTAAAATAACAATTTGTTTTTTCTCAAAATTCTGGGGATTGGCTGGGCTCAGCTAGGCGATTCTTTGGTTGGGGTCATTTATGCAGCTGCATTCAGCTGGTAGCTCATCTGGGCCCCCAAGATGTGGGTACTTCAGTTCTTCCTGTCTGTCTCTTTCTCTTTCTCATCCTCCCTCCTCTCTCTCCACGTGACCTCTCATCATTCAGCCATTTGGCCCAAGCTTCCTGACACAGCAGTGGCAAGCATGTTCCTACAGAACAAAGAGAAAGCCACCAGGCTTGGAACTGGCACAGTGTCACTTCCACTGCATTCTACTGCCCAAAGCAAGTGAAAAGCGCAGCTGCCCAGAGTAAATGTGAGAAGGCACTTAGACTCCACCTCTTGAAGAAAGGAATGGAAAAGAATGTGTGGCCACTTTTAATCCACCTGATTCCCTGCATGTCAAGCAAGGGAATTTAAGCTCAATTTCCTAAGAAACAGGGAGCAAGACGATGCCATCAGAGTTGTGCTTTACAGAGAATAACCAAATTTTGATGAGTGGGATGAACAAAAACAGTGGATACAGAGATCTGTTAAGTGGTTATAATTTTAGCATCACTTAACAACACATTCAGATGTCCTTAGAGGGAATGGGGGAGTCACAAGAACCACTACATAGATAAAAATCAACAGTGATGAGCACCTATAACTGAAGGTACTGGAGAGAAACTGAGTCAACATTTCACACCACAGCAACTAAAAGAAGGATGCATTATCCACCCAAAAGGGAAAAGCTCCCTTAGTATAGATAAGTTTCAGTTCTGGACCAATTGAGGAAAAATCCCTACCTGCAGTTTATGTGCAGAGTCAAAAAGAATAATGATAGCCACAGGCCAATCGAAGTAGACACCAAGCATACAGCCAGATGTACCTTAAGTGCTTTTTAACCTGGTTTCAATCATCACTTACAATTTTTTAAAATTCTGCTGAACTACCTGTAGCTCCCCTGAATTAGAAAGTTAAACAACATTTACCATTAGCAAGCCCTTATTTGGAGAGCTGAAACCATATACTAAATTACAGGGTATAAGAGATGCTTAGCTAACTGAAACCTGGCCAAAATACTAGGACAAATGCAACTAAATACTAGCCCAGAATTCTGATTAACCACTGCTTCCCACAGCCTTTGTTCATACATCTCTTCTGATATAAGCATTGTCCATATGATCCTTTTAGAAGTTTTATTCTGACTGAAGGGGGAGCCAGGACCATTAAGACATCCAATGTTAAGATGGTTAAGACTTTTTGAATAACTGCCCATTCCAATCCAATATCTATTGGGTTTCTACTATTTGTCAAGCACCAAGGATATAGCAGAGAACGTCATAAACAAGGTCCCCACCTTATTGGAACTTACATTCAGTGGCAAAAGTCAAACTGATAGAGACAGGAGGCACAGAAACTTAGACAGGGGCAGGTCTCTGGTGAAGCCCCACCTTCAGGCTGAAAAGCCTGAAACCCTCAGCCCAAAGTGAGAACTTCTATTTCTGTTTGCCTGCTCTCTCTCAATTGGTTCTTTCTGAATAATTTTTTTTTTTTCCAACCGAATGTTGCCTTTTCCAAAACTACCTACAACCCACCCTGCCCCCCATCCTGGGCCTATAAAGACCCCAAACTCAGCCGGTAGAGGAGAAAAGTGGCTGGACATCGAGGAGAGGCAAACTTGAGTTCAGAGATGGGTAGACGTTGGAGAGAGGCAACTTGACTTTGGAGGAGGGAGGCAGAGAGGCAGCTTGACTTCAGAGGAGAGCAACCTGCCCCCTTCCCAGCCCCTTTCCAGCTTCCCTCTCTGCTGAGAGCTGCTCTCATTGCTCAATAAAATTCTCCACATTTACCATCCTTCAATTCATCTGCATGACTTCATTCTTCTTGGGCACTGGACAAGAATTCAGTACCCACCAAGTGCAGGTACCCAAAAGGGCTGTCACAGTGGCCCTTTGCCCTCGCTGGTGGAGGACAGCTGCCCTACACGATGAGGAAAAGGGCTTACTGAGCTGATAACATACTGCTGTCCATGGACGGCAGAGCTAAGACAGCACTGTAACACACCCTCTGGGGCCTTGAGGTCACAGGCACCTCCACCTTCAAGCTGCCAAGGGCCTGTTCCTGCTAGTGCCAAAGCGGCTGGCCGTCTCCCACACTTGCTCCCCTACATGCTCCCTCCTGCAAGGGGTTGAGCATGGCACGCTGAGTAAATAGGTCACCCCCGTCATCCTGTCACAGGTCCTGCGAAGGGGTCAAGATAATATCCTGCATGAAAATTATAAGCAAATCTAACTAGGATAACTTCAGCGAACAATAAGCGTTGTGATAAAAATCAAATGGGGCCAGGTGTCGTGGTTCACGCCTATAATCCCTGCACTTTGGGAGGCTGAGGCATGAGGACCACTTGAGGCCAGAAGTTCAAGACCAGCCTGGACAACAAAGCGAGACCCCCATCTCTACCAACAATAATTCAAAAAGGATTTTCTAGGCATGGTGGCACAGGCCTGAGTCCCAACTACTTGGGAGGCTGAGCCAGGAGGATTGCTTGACCCCGGGAGTTCAAGGCTGCAGTGAACTATGATCGCACCACTACACTCCAGCCTGGGCAACAGGGTAAGACTGTCTCCAAGAAAAAAAAAAAATCAAATGGGGAGTGGGGATGGTGATGTGTGTAGGAACTACTTTATCGAGTACAGGGAAGTCCTCAAATTGTCAAATGGAAATTAAAGGACCCATTAGTTTCTTCATTCCCTTCTTTGAGACCTCTTCTGAGCTCTTCATTTTTACAGACAAGGTCTCACTTCCTTACCCAGGCTGGAGTACAGTGGCGCAATCCTAGCTTACTGCAGCCTCAAATTCCTGGGCTCAAGCGATCCTCTTGCCTCAGCCTCCTGAGTAGCTGGGACTACAAGTGTGCACTACCACGCCCAGCGCCTTTTTCTTTCTTTTTTTTTTTTTTGGTAGAGACAAGGTCTTGTTATGCTGGCCAAGCTTGTCTCAAACTCTTGTCCTCAAATGATCCTCCTGCCTCAGCCTCCCAGAGTGCCGGGATTGCAAGCATGAGCCACGATGCTTGGCATCTTTTAACCTTTTTTAAAAGGAGGTCATTTCAAAGTTTTTGGAGCTCTAAGGAATTAGAGAAGAGGTGGGGTAAAGAGATGGCAAATAGCTATTTTAGAAAGCCTGGGAAATAAGCAATTGCCTATAACCCACCCATTGTTACTTGCCAACATGTGGAAAAAGAACCCAAAAAGCTTCCTTTGGAACATAGTACCCCTTTATCCACATATGTTAATTAATCAAAGCCCACAGATTAATGAGGTAGGAGACCTTGTCTACTGATAGTCTAGCTACTGGGTACTTGAGTTGAAGGCTGATCTCTTCATTTTTATTTTTTACATTTGATAAAATCTTCCCGGTAGCATTTATTATTCCAGTTACGGCTGTCATCATTTTTCCAAGTACCATCATATGTCTTTCCCCATTAGAAGATGTATCAATGCAACAGAAAGAAACTGAAAAAAGCAAGCTGATGTTCCATCTAAAATGTGTTTTCTGTAATTATATGCACAAACAAATACAAACTAGAAAGAAAACGGACTTTGAGTTAGAGAACTTTGACGGTAACTAGGATTGGTTTCAATAAAAACGATGCACGTGAATAACAGTTAAATTAGTGGATCTGCTTCCCAAATCTTTTTTTCCAGGCACATCCAGGGTATGTCTTTAACAGTCCTGATACTTCAATGAAAAATTGAGGTGCCAATGATTTATAGGTGAAATTAATGTTAAATACTTCAAAGGAGTGGACAAATAAGTCAGCAGCAAAAATTTTATGAGTTCACTTCCTTCAAGGGAACTTAGAGAGCAGGATTTTATTGCTGTGAATTCTGGTCACCCTTTCTACCCCTCAGCATCTGTTTGAAATATGTAGTAGACAATTGCTTTTTTGGCTGTGACTCAGGTGGTGGAAACACAGGACAAACAGACTACTGTATATAAGCTTTCCTCCAGCACTGAAAAATTTTATTAACTCTCTTGCATAGCAAACGTGGCGGCTGCTCAGTGCCCAATCTCTGCAGCATTATCAAGGAATTTGGCTAATTATGAATTGTGCTGGCCAAACAAGAGGTGACCATGTTGAAACTTGTCAACTCGATATTTTCTCACATTTCAGAACAAGCAGGGAAACAACAACAACAACAAAACCTTATATTCTGTTTAGTTCATCATTCCTATGTGTAAAATTCCAAGTTAAATATTACATGTGAGCTTGCTACATAAATATGTCAGTCTTGCCACCGAGGCCAGCCAAAACAAACAGTTTCAAGCAGTCCCACAGTTTAGAGCGGCAGAGTTTTCATAGAAGCCATGCACTTGCCCCCTTTTAATCAGTTTTTAAATTTTTCTCCCATGACAATAGAAAAGTTAGAAAGCAGTCCACAGAGAGTGTGGAGAAAGGGCTTGCTCTCCTTCACAATGGCGACTGTGAGAAGATCAAGGGCTGAATGTCTGCCTGGCAGAACACGAGTCTGTCTGTAAAATTCTGCACAGACGAAAGCTCAATCCCAAGCCATCAGTCCAATCCCCAAATAAAGAAATAGAGTTGGTTCCAAAGTAATGAGTAGCCCATATAATCAGATGGTTTCTCTTCCATGTTAGGGCTAGAAATAAACATGGATGCTACCTACAACTTAGACTGCTGTACTTATTTATTTATTTTTATTTTTTATTTTTTTTTGAAACAGAGTCTCGCTCACTCGCCCAGGCTGGAGTGCAGTGGCGCAATCTCGGCTCACTGCAAGCTCCGCCTCCCGGGTTCATGCCATTCTCCTGCCTCAGCCTCCGGAGTAGCTGGGACTACAGGCGCCCGCCACCACGCCCGGAGAATTTTTTGTATTTTTAGTGGAGACAGGTTTTCACCATGTTAGCCAGGATGGTCTCGATCTCCTGACCTCATGATCTGCCCGCCTCGGCCTCGCAAAGTGCTGGGATTATAGGCGTGAGGCACAGCGCCCGGTCCCGACTGCTGTATTTAAAGTAATGAAAGCACAGTTGGCTCCAAAGGAGAAAACACATTGCTAGAAACAGTGAATGGAATTTGAACAGAAACTTCCCAATATTAATTCCCAGAGACTAATACATTTTTATAGAAAGTCTATTCACAAAAGGGGAAAGATTATTTTCACCAAAATCTTGTAGCTAATCTCTTCACGAGTACACGTTTTTTAGAGACCTGTTTTATGTTTTCTTATAATAAATCTATTGACCATTTTTTCAATGAATAAAGCATACTTTCTCCCTTCATTAGGAAACTAAGAAATGTTTTATCACACAACCAACAGCAAACTTTCTTTGAACTTCAAATCCAATGTCCCCCCTCTTCCTACATTCCAGCGCATTATACTTGAAATTATTTGCCTCCAAAGTTATAAAGAAAAAAGAGAGTAGTTAAGATGACCAGAGTTACAACTGTTATTTTCTTCCTTAAACCAATTTACATAGCCCTTAAACAAATTTACATAGCCTTTTTCCTAGCTATCCCAAAATGTAGATTCTTCAAGGAATATTTCAGGCATTTAAACGGAAAGTGAACTCCCATGAATTTTGGCAAAAATAATGGAAACAAGGACTGAAACAAAAATATCCAATAAAACACTTTCTCTTTCCTGAAAGGGATGGAAAGGAAATAAAACACACCCTGAAAAGAAAATGATTTTATAAAACGTTACTAGGAATAGCTTTTACCAAATTGAAAGCTATTTTTTTGTAAAAAAAAAAAAAAAAAAAATCAAAACCTGTTTCCCAGAATGACTTCTCTAAAATCATCAGCACCTCACAAATGTTTTTGTGTTTAATGAACATTTACCTCATTTAAGCTTTCTTTATATTCAAAAAATTAAGGAGACCAATTCTGCCAAAAGGCATTTTTAATCATTTCGAATAAAAAACAAGTCAGTCACAAAGGACTAACCAGACATTTCAAAAGTGGTAATAATTTTTTCTTAAGTGTGAGAGCTGGTTTCGCTATATAAAAATTTCTATTGAAATGTTTGTTTTAACTAATGTATACCTTCCTTCCACGGGAGAAATTTCTTCGAAGACAGAAGTTTCTTGTCTTAATGGCTGGTTCTAAACCCCACCTTGCCTTGCCTTAAATTTGCCATGTGGTCCATGGAGGCAAACTAGGAGGGGGACAGGTGTCGATTTAAGCCAAACAAAACAAAAAAAGAAAAAAATATGGCCAGAATGGTCTAGACATCACCCACCCAGAGGCATCCGAGACAACCAGAATGCCACATGGCATGCCATGAACCACTTGGAGGTCTGTGCAAAATTCATAGGTGAGGCAGGCAACAGGCTCCATCAGCCACTAGTCCAGGTTGTAGAATGAGAAGCAACGTGATCATCAAGTAACTGTGTTGCTGGTGGTAACAGAAGCACCACGTTTGAGCAACTGAACTCAATCTTTCACTTTGTATGAAGACAGAAAGCTAAACATTCTCACTGGATTGCTTGACATTAAGAAAACAAGTTCCCCAAAAGAATGACTCTAGGTTAAAACATTAGCCAAATTCTGGTGACCAATAATATCTTGGGAAGTAACAATCACTCTGAGAAACACTTAAGAAGACAGCCCAATACTTAGCGCCTCCTTCGCCCACTTGCCATTTTCTGTGTAGTATGTGCAGGGAGTCTTCCAGGAAAATGGGGGCACAGACACAGGAAGAAAAGGCAGCCCTTGCCTTCAAGGAGCTTATAGTCTTATGAGAGGAAAAGACAAGTACATGAGAGGAACACAAGCAAGTGGGGGGTGACAAGAGCCGCTAGCGTGACCATCACAGAGCCATGAATCATTAATGACACCTGGAGACCTGTTAAGGCCCCCATCTTCCAAAGATTCACACAGTTCCATTCTTTAAACTCTTCTTGAACTTTCTGTGTAATTAGACACCAAATTTGGCAACCCATGCTAATTTTGAAAGGCACTCCCTGGGAATTTAGTAAAAAGTTTAAACAACTTGTTTACATGTGTTTGGCCCATCTGTTTAAACTTCTTGTATATTTTAATAGGAGCAACTCTTGGGTGCAAGCCCCTTTTGTGCTTGAGACCACTACTGGCCTCTTCTCCAGCTCTGTTCCCCTAATCTGCATTCTAAATCTCTTCTGTAAACACAACTTGAATAACAACTTTTTATGATAAATGCTGAACACCTCCAAGATGACTGCTGCAAAATAAACTACTTTTACAACCAGAAAGCATTCTAAACACACAGAAAATACTTTTTTAATGCTGTCCTTTTCTTAAAAAAACAAAAAACAAAAACAAAAACACACACAAAGAATTTTATTTTCTCTCTGTGTGTGTGTACATATATATGTTCTTGACGATCCTTCTGAATTGTGTGCATTCCCATCATGCTCCAGTGTTTTCCAGCCCCGTGATGCCCTCACTTTTGATTGTGGAGATGATGTTGAAGTGCACAGGGTATTTACTGATCCGGTTATCTTGTTCTGTGACAGGCAGAATCAATCAATCAAGAGGCCAGCTTTGCACTTACATATTCCAGGCACATCTCCGCACTTCAGGATACGAGATCACAGTGTTATCCAGCCAAATTTGATCAACAAATGCAGTTCCCCTGCGCCACAGCAATCTCAGATGAAGATGTTATTATGTGGAACTGAGCAAAGTGATAAAGACAGTACAGCAGAGCCTGGAGAAGCCTGGCTGGACCGCACTGACAGCTTTTATATACGAAGGCGGTGATGTCCCTTTCTTTCAGATTATAAAAGTTCCCTTGATTTGAAGAAAATCACTCTGTACATACACAGGTAACCCCCAACCATTGCGTTTCCCCATCTATAACTAAAATCCTCAAGGAAGAAGCAACATACATTAGTATAACATTGCAGGCAAAATCCTTTAATAACAGGGCAGTATTTAAAGCGTAAGAGAGCACGTGTGAATTTTCAGAGAGCTTTTCTGATAGTTTCTTGTTGATGTTGTTATTATTATTGATTATTATTATTTGGTGAAAGCTAATGTCAGAAAGATGAAAAACATGGTTTTAGAACTTAATCAGTTACAAATAATTTTATTTATATCAAATCTCTGACACTGTGTGTCAGTGTCAATATTTTAAGTGGATCCCAAGAAAGTCTTAAGAGGATGTCTTACTGCACCAATAGCTTTTACTTCATTACTGCCCTGCAGTTATTTTACATTATTTAATCCCAAATCCCATCTTTTGGATTCTACCTTCCTCTTGCATTTTAAATGTTTAATGGGAGCCTCTGGCGGTCCATGGGTACAATGATTAGATACCTGCAGAGAGAAACTGAAAAATTAATCATGGTTTCCATTTTATATTTTTGTATTACACTAAAAATTACTTACTTGTAGAGCTAACTTCTACACTCCTGCAATATGTTCCTTAACATTGCAAATGCTGAGAATGATTTCAGATAAAGCATGTCCAAACTGAGCCAGCAAACAGCCTTAAGTTATTCTTTGAGATTTGTATGCTGGGTTTTCATCCAAATTTCATTTCAAATAATTTTAATTAAGACACATTTATTGATAGAGGTTTGTTACATGTGGCCTAAAACCAGGGCAAGAGTACCCCAGGCTAATCATAGGAATGACGTTAAAATTGTTTATTATCCTTTTATGAATTTTCCTGCTTAAATTACCGTATTTCGCAACTCTATGCAAAATGTGAAACACTGTAACCACATACAGTTTATTATAGAAACTGATGTATGCATTAATCTGACCTTTACCTAAATACCTCCTTAACCACAAGGAATGAGTTTAAAAGAAAAAAAAAAAAAAAAACAAAGTCAGCTATCACATCATGAGTACCATCAAACTGCTAAATCTATTAACTTTGTTTTCTTTTTTCACTATTATTAAACTGGAAAGAAAAATTCAACTGGAAAATTGTGCCTTGTCGGTTCCCTTGTCATCATGTAATAAGTATGAGAAATATATGTGCAATGGCCAAATGGCCGGTAGACAAAACACCCACTCTAAGTGACGTACTGTTTTCCATACCACTCAGACAAAATCAAAACAACAGAACTGCTGCAAACAAAAACAAAATAACATTTCCCATCAGCATTCCAGACAGAAAATTTACAGGAAAAGAAGCTGGGAAAAGAACCAGAATGAAATAACTGCTCATACCTCCACTCTTGGTAGAGCCATTTCTTCAGACAAACAGCACTTACTTGAACAGTGAAATGTTTAACAATTGATAAAATGTTTGCCAGTGCTGGAAAACTTTTTTCCCCCGTTTTTAGGCAAACATTTGCACTGTTTAAAGTGATGAAGTACTTCTATAGAACCAAGGGGCCTAGATTTTTCTTTTTTTAAACAGGGGAAACTTAAGATAAGGAAAGAGACAGGTTATAGATGGGTACAGAGGTAACTTTGCGATTTAATTACTTCTCCTTTCACAGAGAAATAGAGAAGAGTTTCTCAGTGCTGCTGAGCCCGCATGGGAGGAGAGCGTAAAACTCACTTGAAAAAGGAAGATGAGCTCTTTTTACAGCTGAGTCACATTTATGTAACTTGATTAAGGTGCCAGCATCCTGGAAGTTACTGGATCAGGGTTAAGCATAGATACCTGCTCATAAACTGAGGTGGTGCCGTGACTATCAACAGCTGTATTTGACTATTTCATCGAGTCAGTTTACCGTGTCTCCATCACAGTGGACGCCTGTCAGCTGCACTCTTGCTAACACAATTCCTGTGTTTTGCCTGGCAGTAAATGGACGCCTCTGCCCTAGCGTCTTCTAAACAACTCCGTTAACATTTGCCCCCGAGCGTCTCTCTCTTTGTCCAGTCCCTGTCTTCTAACAGATGTCATCCAAGCCTAATCAAGCATAAAATGGTCATAAATATTTCTTTCTGGTAGATTTCACATTCACATTTCATGCAGGGACATGATATTTTTCTGCTACCTCCAGGGAGAGCCTAATGCAAAAACCAGTTACTTACATTCTAGCCTCATGTTCCTTTAGTAAAATGCAGAGCATGTTCTCAGTTCAAAGACATAAAAAGGTGTAAGACTTTATCTTCTGGCTTTTGTTTAACTGCACCTTTTATCTTTCCTTCCCCACCCCCCAACCCCGCAAATGTATCTTCATCTTATAGTTTATCCTTATGCATTAGAAATGTTCTTTTGTGCCTGAGAAAATATAAAACAGGGTCTAAAATGAGCCCATGTCTACCATATTTCAGTTACTTTAGGTTTTCAACATTAGGCTCCTTAATTACTGGCTAAAAAATTACTGGAAAAAAAAAAGATTTTTTGCTCAGATATGTAATTCAAATAACAAGCTATTTAAAGAGTAGATAAGAAGAAGGCTCTTCTATTTTGGTTCATTTTACGCACAATTTTGCAACCTCCATCATATTTAGTTAAAACGATGGGATGAATCGAATGTACAAATTTAAGTTTCATGCCAATTAGCATTGAAAAAAGAAAAGATAATCACGAGATAGGCCCCATTTCCAATACTTAAACTTTGATCAAGCAGGGGGAGCTACTCCAGATAATTAATCAGCCTGCTTAATGAGAGAAGAACTGGTAATCAGCACAATCGTATTTATCTTCAGCAAACTTAGTAAATAATGAGTCTTAATCTAAAATAAAACTGTCCTAATAATACTTTCAAGGCCATATGTCTGTGTTTCTCTTTCCTATCCCTTTTGTCAAAACAAAAATCTTATATTGCTATTTAAAGTGAACTGCAAAACACTTAGCGGTATATATCACAACAATGACGCTCCCCCCACGCCCTCACTCCGTTGAGCCTAATATTTGATTACTGCTAGTCAAATCAAGCTTTCAGGCAAATAATCTCCATTTTTAAAGTTAATGAGATATGGTCATGTCGACAACAGCTTGCAGAAACTTTTAATTTTAATTCCTGCAGGCTGTGCTGGCCTCTTTTACAGCAACTACTGTATGAATGAGTCAAATTTGCCAACATGGCTTATGTAGACAAGTGCACACTAATTAAAAATACCCACTGGTATCATAATTTAAATACCATGAAAATAAACTGTGAAAGTCGCTCGGATCCAGTCTTCATGGTTTCCTTGGAGTGTGCTTCTTTTGACTATAGGATGTTTTATTGCTCGCGTATTCTTAGCTGAAAACCATTTTGCATCTTTGAGGAATTTGGGATTTTGATGTAATTATACAATTTGTGTTAATATTTGTTTCGCATAAGCTGTTAAGCAGGCCTCCCAGAACGACCACTAATTGAGAAAACCATATTGCTGAGGCATGCGGCAAATTTATACTCTTGATTCAGCGTCCATCTACAACTTCCTTCCATGGGGCCGTCTCTTTCCTCTCTGAGCTCCAGCCACAATGAATTCAAAATAAAAGCACAGTTGTTTTAGTCCGTCTTTCTTTTCTTCTTTTTGTTTGAGTTTTCACTCTTTATAATATCTGTACTTTAACTGGTCTTCTTCCAAACCAGGAAGGTGGGCATGATTCTTCACCTAAAACTAACTGCAAAATGCTGCTATAACTTCTTTTCAGCCATCCATCCATCCAGCCTTCCATCCATTCATACAAACACACACTCACTTTTTTTTTTTTAATTTAAATAATTTTTTGGCTAGGGAATTTCTGAGTCTGCCTTTGCTGGGATAAAAGCACATTTTATACAGGGTAAAAAGTTGGCATCGTGAGGGTTAAAGCTATTTGAGGGGTTAAATATGCAATTACCGCTCACTAAAACCAGAGAGACATATAGATAAATAGAAGAAATGAAGTCCCCAGGTTCCCTTCAGAAGCCTTCATCACATTACTACCAGACAGAAACTCTTTAAGAACCATTTTCAGATGTTAAATCATTGTTCGCGCTGCACATATTTTCGCTATTCCTGGGGGAACAATATCTGAAGAGAGCGTGCTAACAAATGCAATCCCGTAAACAGGCATTTTTCCTCTTGTTGTTAGTACCTTTGTATTCCCGCTCCCGGCTCTGTCATCCATGGCTTCTCTCTGCTTTGAAGTTAAAGTACTGAATGAGCAGTGTCATCTATTATCCAGAGTGTGCATGTAGATTATAAATAAGAAATAAAAGTGACTTTCAGTACACTGCTTTTGCATTAGCAAGTTGCCTTCTCTCTTACCTCCTCTGTCCTTCATACTTGCAACCAACAATCTATTAGCAACCTGAATTTCAGGGTTTCTTTCAGAGGGAGACACAGACTGGAAAATGTGTATGTAACAACGTGAAAAGTTGTATTGACACGCAGGGCTGGGGTCTGGGCCAGGCCTCTGCATTCACCTTTTCTATCTTTAACCCTATCTTACAGATGTCCTTCAGGACGTGTGTCTGGTGATGGGACCGGCTCTTCATTTACATTTTTCTGTTGACAAACAGAGTCCATGAATATTAATTATTCTGAAGTTTATTTGCAGAAAAGGCACTTTCTAATCCTTATCAATTATGTATTAAAAATCTCCCCCACCTAATAATCTCATTAACATTATTATACTAAGGCCAACAGCAAATATTCCTTTGATAAGTAACAACCCAACCTGCTATCCTTCCTGCCAAATCTCATGTAGCCTCCTTTGCTGAATCATGGATATCGTGGCTTTTGTTTTCTGGAAGCTCGAGGGTAGTCCTCCATTACTTTTTTTTTAATACAAGAAAATTCACAAACAGTGCTTTTTGTTATAAAATGAAAAGTTTCTGATATATTACACTAAAGGAAAAGAACAAAAATCTTGGAAAAATAGAATATGCCTGCTTTTTAATGCCCTGTTGGTTATGTGCAGAATTACTCAACAGAAATCCCAAGGAACTAAATCCCTGCAGTCCTACAACAACATGAAGGGTCTCGAGGGAATCCATCGGGTTTCAAAATATGTGAGAGTCTCAAAGAATGTAAAGCAAATGAAAATCGCATCCAATAATGGTGACACCTACATTTACGTAGTGTTTCATTGCTTACCAGGCATTTTGACCTATAACACTTCACTTGCTTCCTCTAATACTCCTCTGAGGTGTGCAGGGCAGTTATTATTAACCTTATTTTACAGATGAAAAAACTGAGGCTAAGCAACTGCCTAAGGTCACCAGGACAGAAGGCAGGAGGGCATGGACTCCGAATCCTAGGTTTTCTCACCAAGAGTTCTGCATCCCACCTTGTTGATTGGTCCTGTGATCAAAATGAGGATTTCCTTCTATCTTCCTTCCCTCTTCCTTCTGGATTCACTGTTGGTATTTTTACTTGTTGCTGGGAAATTTCGTTAGCTGCCTGGAATTCCATTTTTAAAGGGCTGCCCTGCCCACTGATTTGTGAGGTACCACCTTTCCCCAAAATTACTGAAGCACCAGTTGTCTCAAACTGAGTCTGATTTCTAGTTTACTCAGAAACTTAAGACAGGAGAAGCAACATACAGTTTCAGAGGCAAAAGTAAACTTAGAAATGAAGTCGTATCCAGAGGCTCAAAGAGTGAGTGACTTGCTTCAAATCACAGGGTAAGTTACAGCAGCAACACTCAGGCTGGCTGAAACCTCTATCAACATTCTCAGATTTTTTGCAAGAGCCCATGCATTTTGCAAACTTGAGAGAGTGCTTTTTTTTCCCTATTGGTCCAGAGGTCACCTTTTTTCCCCCTCTACTGAAAGTTTCTCATCTATTGCCTAAGAAAATGAGTCAGTATCCCTAAAGATTTCTGAAAAATCATCATAGTTGGATAGGAATAATCAGCCAGTAAGATATTTCATGAGACTGTCTCAACCCCAGTCTCCATTCTCTTCTCCTCACCATAACTACCCAATCAGCCTGACTCTATTCACAAAATTTCTAGAATGGGAACTGCCTCAATTTAGAAAAAAAAAAAATTCACACACACACACACACACACACACACACAGACACACACACACACTTTTTGCCTTAGTTCTTGCCCTGCATAAAAAGTCCTGCAAACATAGGATAGCATGATCTTCTGATGCAACATATTAGCTGTCATACATTAGTAAAACCATACATTAGACATGGAGAAGCAGAAGGCCTAGGCCAAAGTTAAGATGCTACACATTCCAGTTAGAAATTCAGTGAAAGGCAACTTTAAAGTGAGGGTGGGGGTGTGGGTGACAATAGGCCAGTTCATGAAGACTATGAATATCTAGTAAGGAATTACCGAGGTTATCTCCTGCATGGCTGATAACAATTAGACGTGGAGATGAGGGCTGAAGTCATCTCACCAGGGATTGCTGGCATATTCTGGGAAGTCTAAGCCTCTTTCCAACAGCATTCAAGAAAACATGGGCTTGAAGTCATCAGGAAAACCACAATGAAGGAAGCTTTAAGGAATGGGAGTTGGGAAACCAACCATGGTGGGAAGGATGAAATGGGGAAGTTTTTGTTGTAATTGTTGTTGAAGAAGAAAGTGACAAAATCAAGTTACCAATCTTACAGTATCATGTGATTAGCAGGGGAACTTTACCACCCTCTACACAGAAAAAATACCCATCTATGCATGGTCTAGGAAGGGTTTTGCAAACTACTGCCCTAGTCCTCTGTTTTTGTAAGTAAAGTTTTACTAGAACACAGCCAGATCCATTATTTATGTAAGATCTATAGCTGCTTTCATATGGAGTATTTGTGACAGAAAGAACAGCCTCCAAAGCCAAAAACAATTTTTTTACTACTTAAAGAAAATTTAGAGTTTACAGATCCTTATTGTAGAAAGATTACTGTGGAGGGGGGAAAAATCCACTTCCCAATAACTGATAGTGAGAATTTAAGAGTAAGCTGGGTGCAGCGGCATGCAACTGTAGTCCCAGCTACTGGGGAGGGTGAGGCAGGAGATTTGCTTGAGCCCCGGTGCCTCTAAATAGCCACTGCACTCCAGCCTGGGCAACATGGCAAGATCCTGTCTCAAAAACAAACAAACAAACAAACAAACAGGAAAACACAGACATACATGTACATAGTAATACACACATACCCTATGTATGAATTGTAGTTGTTAATAGTGTCAGTACCATAGAAATAAAATTCCTGATTTCATCCATCTTCACAGATCATGGAAGGGTCCACATCATACCCCACAAGACTGTTTCTGAATACATCAGGGGCATCCATGCAAAAGTTAATCAAAGGACAAAGCCTTTATTTTGTCTGAGCTTAGTTTCTTCATCCATAAAATGTGAGTCTGGATCATCTAAGGAATTTTAGAAATTCTATGACTCTACAGATAAGGAATAAGGAGCAAAGCAAATACACAATGTATGCACATGCATGCACACACACACACACACACACACACACACACACCCCAATATACCCTAGGGTAGGAAGAGAAGGGTAGAAGAATCAAGGACACAGCAGATTGCAGGTATGACCAAGTTGGAGTAGATAAATGTTTTTTGTTTTTTTTTTTGAGATGGAGTCTCGCTCTTGTTGCCCAGACTGGAGAGCAGCGCCGTGATCTCAGCTCACTGCAACCTCCGCCCCCCAGTTCAAGCCATTCTCCTGCCTCAGCCTCCCCAGTAGCTGGGATTACAAGCGCCTGCCACCACGCCTCGCTAATTTTTTGTGTTTTTAGTAGAGATGAGGTTTCACTATGTTGGCCAGGCTGGTCTCGAACTCCTGACCTCGTGATCCGTCCACCTTGGCCTCCCAAAGTGCTGGGATTACAGGCTTGAGCCACCGCACCTGGCCTATTTTGGACTTTCAAAGTAGCTTGAGGGGCAAATATGTAAGCCACACAGAAACATGCATGTACTTCATTTCTCATTCTGGGAATCAAAAGAGCTTGACTTACTTCTTTGGCCCATCATGTGTGTCTCTTTTTTGCACTGACAACACGTATGTGGCCACGATGACACCTTCAAGGAATGAAGGCTCCCTGCCTCTCCAATAGCAGCCCCAAAACTGGGAGATTTTCAATTGATGACTTTTCTTCAAATAAGATTGCTTTTCAGCCTTTTCCACTGTTCTTTTCAAAAGCAGACCCATCAGCTTGTTTTTCAAAGGTGAGAGAGAGATAAAGACAGACTAAAAATGATCCTCTGTAGCCTAGTTATTTGGGCTTTTGTGCCGATCCAGAATGGTGACCAACTAACATGTTAGTGATTTCATGGTAAAGCAAGGACTCACAGACTCCGGGTAATCAGCTGACTTCATAACATAAGCCATGAAAGGTAAAGACTTTCCTAAGCCGGAAACAAATATATGCTTTTGCTGCTAGGGAAATGTACATAGTTTGACTTGTAGGTTATGAATCTTTAAAACTCCTACCCTAAGTCCTATCATACCTCGTTTGTGAGTACTATCTTTTATTTATCGTGCTAAGCAATTGTTCTTGGTTGACTGGAGTGGTGTTCTATGTGAGCAAAGCAGGTGAGACACAGACACAGGAACACAAAATACCACTCAGGGAGCAAAGGACATTTTCTCAACAGAGCTAATCACGCTTGAAGCAAAATAATCCACTCTCCCCAGTTATTAAAATAACGAAAGTAACTGTGGCAACTTCAAAAGGACTAACTCATTAATCAGTGAAGCTGGGTGAATAATTTCCTCAAGAAACACAAGGTACCAGAAATATTTTATCCAAATACATTTTTGTTGGTCAGAATAGGGTTCAAGCCTGTTACATAATCCTAAGAAAACACAGAAGGTATTTCCCTCGTCCTGTCAGTGTGTGACAGCTGTTTGGGGCACCTGGAGAAAGTCGACAGTTTAAGTCTTCTGGTTCCATGTTCCCAAACACAAGAGCAATAAAGGGGACCATGTCAAACCCAAAATAGCTGCTTTTCAGTTGTCTATAAAATATCAATTGCAACCACCACTACTTACTTGCAATTTATTATGTGCAGCCTTATTAATAAACCCAGATTTCCCCGTTCTTAGAAGCAATACTTCCGTCCCCCTGACCAGTCAAAGGAGACAGCAATCAGAAAAGTTTTCTGTGCTGGAGGTATGGTTCAGATCCTTCAGGACCCTAATGCCTTAGCTTTATTGCCTATAGGATGCTGCAAACGTCACCACCAGAGGCACTGCCGAATTTCTGCTATTTCTGGATAAAACAAAGGCCTGCTGGCTGGGCCTGGTGGCATGTGCCTGTAGCTTCACCTACTTGAGAGGCTGGGGTGGGAGGATTGCTTGAGCCCAGGAGTTCAAGGCTGCAGTGAGCTATGATTGGACCACTGTACTACTCCAGCCAGGGCAACAGAGCAAGAGGCTAACCCAAAAAAAAAAAAAAAAAAAAAAGGGCGGGGGGCGGCTGCGGTGGCTCACGCCTATAATCCCAGCACTTTGGGAGGCTGATGTGGGCCGATAGCTTGAGGTCAGGAGTTCAAGACCAGCTTGGCCAACATCGTGAAACCCCATCTCTACTAAAAATACAAAAAATTAGCCGGGTGTGGTGGTGGGCGCCTGTAGTCCCAGCTACTAAAGAGTTTGAGGCAAGAGGATCAATGGAACCTGGGAAGCAGAGGTTGCAGTGAGCCGAGATCGTGCCACTGCACTCCAGCCTGGGCAACAGAACAAGGCTTGTCTCAAAAACAAAAACAAAAGAAAAAAAGAAAGAAAGAAAACAAAGGCCTTCCAATCAAAGTGTTTTAGAAACAGATGGAATCAGGCTAACTTCGGTCTGACGGTGCCAGGCTTGGGTGTTCACTGGAAGGACACACTGCAACAGGTGTGAAGCAGGACTCTCTCCCGTTGAAATGAAATGAAACCAACCTAAGTTACAAGGCGCAGTTGCTTAAGTGTAAAATTAGGTACATCTGCTACAAATAAGGGCTCCATCTGAAAATAGGAGAGGGTGGAAATGGAAAAGCTGCTGTCTATGGGAATACTTAGTATTTGCTTTCTGAACTCAGCAAGAAAAGTTGGGTTGAAGTGGAATGATTCTGAATGACAAAACATATCAGGAAACTCAATGGGGAAGGAGAGCAGGCAAAATGGGAGAAATCCTCTCAGAATGAACTGATCATCACCACAATAAACAAACACAGTAAGAGATGCTTGAGAGCTCTGATGAAGAGCTCAGGCTCTGGAGTCGGGCAGATGTAGGGTGAAATCTGGGCTTGTACAGTCGTAAGCTGTGTGAACGAGCGTGGGCAGCTAAGTTTCTTCCTGTGTAGAACAGGTATTTTAAAAGTACTTAGCTCACAGGGTGCTTGTGAGAAGGAACTGTACTAACACAGGTACAGTACTAAGGATGAGTATGGAGAGCAGAGGCTTTCCATACATTTTCCATTGCTATTATTATTACTTCTACTACTCTTACTACTAATAATACTGGTAGTTTATTTTCTTTTCTTTTCTTTTTTTTTTTTTGAGAAAGGGTCTCGCTCTGTTGCCCAAGCTGGAGGGCAGTGGTGCGATCATGGTTCACTGCAGCCTTGACCTCCCAGGCTCACCTTTCATCTCAGCCTTCCTAGTATCTGGGACCACAGGCATGTGCCACCACACCTGGCTATTTTTTTATTTTTAGTAAAGATGAGGTCTCGCTATGTTGCCCAGGCTGGTCTTGAACTCCTGGGTTCAAGAAATCATCCTGCCTCGGCCTCCCAAAGTGCTGGGATTTACAGGTGTGAGCCACCACACCCAGTCAGTCTTTTTTTTTTTTTTTTTTTTTGAGAGAGTCTTGCTCTGTCACCAGGCTGGAATGCAGTGGCGCGATCTCAGCTCCCTGCAACCTCCGCCTCCCGGGTTCAAGCAATTCCCCTGCCTCAGTCTCCCAAGTAGCTGGGATTACAGGCACGTACCACCACACCTGGCTAATTTGTTTGTATTTTAGTAGAGGTGAGGTTTCACCATGTTGGCCAAAATGGTCTCAGTCTCCTGACCTCGTAATCCACCCGCTTCGGTCTCTCAAAGTGCTGGGATGAGAGGCGTGAGCCATCGCGCCTGGCCAGTAATTTCTAACCCATAAACATCTTTGACAGCTGGGTGCAGTGGCTCACTCATGCCTGTAATCACTGCATTTGGGAGGCCAAGGCAGGTGGATCACTTGAGGCCAGGAGCTTGAGAACAGCCTGGTCAATGTGGTGAAACCTTGCCTCTACTAAAAATACAAAAATTGGCCGGGTGCGGTGGCTCAAGCCTGTAATCCCAGCACTTTGGGAGGCCGAGGCAGGCGGATCACGAGGTCAGGAGATCGAGACCATCCTGGCTAACATGGTGAAACCCCGTCTCTACTAAAAATACAAAACAATTAGCCAGGCATGGTGGCGGGCGCCTGTAGTCCCAGCTACTTGGGAGGCTGAAGCAGGAGAATGGCATGAACCGGGGAGGCGGAGCTTGCAGTGAGCCATGATCGCACCACTGCACTGCAGCCTGGGCGACAGAGCGAGACTCCAACTCAAAAACAAAAAACAAACAAACAAAAAAAACAAAAATTATCTGGGTGTGGTGGTGCATGCCTGTAATCCCAGCTACTTGAGAGGCTAAGGCATGAGAATCACTTGAACCTAGGAGGTACTCTGTCTAAAAAAAAAAAAAAATTGACAAGATGTTCAGGATTTTCAATAAAAGGAAGAAATATACTCATTTATTGAAACTAGGATGGCCTACCTATTTTACCACGTTGGAAGTTTCCTCTTAACAATCTTTTTTTTTTTTTGAGACGGAGTCACTTTCTGTCACCCAGGCTGAGTAGCACATCGTCAGCTCACTGCAACCTCCGCCTCCTGGGTTCAAGCGATTCTCCTGCCTCAGCCTCCCGAGTAGCTGGGATTACAGGTGCCTGCCACCACGCCCAGCTAATTTTTTTGTATTTTTAGTAGAGACAGGGTTTTGAACTCCTGAGTTCAAGTGATCCACCTGCCTCGGCCTCTCAAAGTGCTGGGATTACAGGTGTGAGCCACTACACAAGTCTTAACAATAACTGTTTAAGAATTGTGCCTAAATATGGAATTACCTGGCACAGCTGGAAGAAGATGAAGAGGGGAGGAGTTAGAAAAACATTAGCCCATGAATGATGCCACTTGAAACCAAGAACGTGAATTTTCCCTTAAAACTGTAAACACACCAAATGTGAAATTAAAATTAAGATGAAAATGTGAAACACCATGTAAGAGAATTAACCCTCACAATTCTCACTCATCAGCAACATTACTGCTAGCTCTTTTCTCATCTATAATGTTCGATGGTGGCAATGAGAATACAAATACATAAAATGAGAAGACATGATTTTTAC
This sequence comes from Pan troglodytes, assembly GCF_028858775.2. Classification (NCBI taxonomy): domain Eukaryota; kingdom Metazoa; phylum Chordata; class Mammalia; order Primates; family Hominidae; genus Pan; species Pan troglodytes. The sequence goes on from NC_086015.1 coordinate 75,173,639, forward strand.
AAGAAAGGGAAAACAGGGTATCCACTGAAATGTTAACAGTTGTTACCTCCATTAAACAGGATTGCAAGCGATATAGCTTTTTTCTCTGTTTGCTTTCTTAGTTGCATCTTCTAATTTTTCTACAACGAATGTGTCATTAATTGTGCCGTTGAAAATTCAAATTTATTTGCTATTCAATTTCCAATTGAAAACATCTGAATTGCACCCAAGCATTACACAGAGCCAGTGCTGAGGATTTCACTCAGCTCTGGCACATGGGATATTTTGTAGGCACTGGTGGAGTGAAGTGACTGTCTCGCCACCTCTTCCAGCACACTCAGCACCCATTCTCTAATTATGCCATAGTCTCTCTGCCAATATTTTATGGGAGTTTTACAAGATGCACCTACAGCTACTTATACTCAGAAATCGGAAGACCTTCTAAAGTTCTTGCTTAAAAAAAAAAAACCCACCTTTTTGTTTTTCTTGTTCTTGATTCTTTAGAAACTTCCTCAGCCTTCCAGAAATCAACAGGGGCCACAAGAATCATGTATTATTTCAGACTAGAACCTAAAAAAGAGACTCACCAGGTAACAGCCTAGGAAGCTACTGATTATATGTAGTATATAATTAATTGCTGTCTTGGTTCTAGGTACTAATCCCATGGAAAATATAGAAAGACGGCAGCAAGGAACATTGAGACATGAAAGTCTTTGCCACGTGTAAAATCGTAGATGTTTTAAAAAAAAAAATGCAGGCACAAGAATTTAGCAAGAAAAAAAAATAGACATGCCAATAAAAAAGCTGCTTCTTAAAATCTGGCTGGCAGTGTCCTTCCTCTCCCCAAAGGATACTCTTAGTAAAGAAAACATGGTAGATTTTTTTCTCCCTTGCCTGTATTTGATTTCCAATTAAAATTAAATATAAACTGAAACGCCACCTGGATTTTAGCAAAATCCAATCCCCGCCCTCCACCCTTCCTTTTTTAAAAAGAAGAACCTGGGCTTACATATACAAACATTTTGCTAAATGACCCGTGGCAAATTGCGTAATGCCAGTAAAAGTTGTGTTTTTTAAGTTATGAGCCCCAAAGATTTTATCTGAAATAAAACCCTGATTCAATTCAGATTCTGGAGGCAAACTGTGTCCTTAACTCTGCGTCTAAATTTAAAACATTTGTGTGTGGGGCCCCTTCAGTAACGTTGCTAGTAGGTATGGCGGAGAAATTCTGTATTGATTAGGATATGTGTTTTCTTTTCTAAAATGGTAAATTGGGGCACTAATTGCCTACAAGAACCGGTTCCCTGCAGTCTCCAAGTAGAGGTCAGTTTCTAAATGAAGGTTTGCCTGTCAAATAAGAATTCGTACTGAGTTCCATTTATCACCTCAATGAGGAAAGACAGAACTGTACTTCCATGGAGAAGGGTTCTCCTTGGAGGTCTCCAACAGCAATATCTACAATGACCCAAGATGATTGGATTTTAATATAAAGCGGATGAGGTGGGCTAAAAAATGGAACGGTTCTAAGAACAACTTGATTCCCTCCTGACCTCCACCTTTGGGTCCCCAAGACCTCAACCATAGCTTTTCCCAGTCTTCAAAAGATTCTAAGAAAGGACAATAATAAAGTAAGGAGCACGTTTTAAAGGGTTGGCTATTATGCCAAGGTCAATAAATTATTTAGCATATTCATCACATCGACCCTCTCAGAAAGTTATCTCTATTGCCCTGTTTTACAGATGAGAAAAGTGAGGCTTTGAGAGATGACAAAACTTGCCCAACTTCACTCATCGAGTGTAGGCACTGATGGGTGGGTTTTCAACTCTCATCAGTGGCATTCCAAAATGCCTCCAATAAAATATTCCTCCTGCCCTTTCCAGCTCCCCAGGGCAGTTTAAATCAGTCTCTAGCAGAAACAACATGAAATGGGGTAAGCAACGAAGTGTATCTGTAATGACTGTGGACATGCGACATGATTAAGCCCACACAGACTGGGAAGAAACTTAGAAGTGGGGAGCAGGGGTGGAAATTTAAAGAAAACAAATGTGGCCGGGCGCGGTGGCTCACGCCTGTAATCCCAACACTTTGGGAGGCTGAGGAGGACGGATGACGAGGTCAGGAGATCGAGACTATCCTGGCTAACATGGTGAAACCCTATCTCTACTAAAAAAATACAAAAAAATTAGCCAGGCATGGTGGCAGGTGCCTGTAGTCCCAGCTACTCAGGAGGCTGAGGCAGGAGAATGGCGTGAACCCGGGAGGCGGAGCTTGCAGTGAGCCGAGATCGTGCCACTGCACTCCAGCCTGGGTGACACAGGGAGACTTGTCTCAAAAAAAAAAAAGAAAAAAAGAAAAAGAAAACAAATGTGGTTTTTAAAAAATCCATACTCTTTTTATTGACAGGAAAGTGATTTTTGTCACAAAATGTTAGATAATGAGCAGTGGTTGTCAAATTTGATGGTGGAAGCACCTAGAAGTGAGGCAGAGATCTCCCTGTGGAGAGACAACACCAGGGAGCAGCTAAGTGGTAGCGGAAAACTTAAAGACATTATGGGAGAAAATCCTTGTACCTGCAAAAATTGTATTCCCTTATTCCTATGCAAAAAATAAATCTTGTTCAAGGTGCAGGTATTCTCTGCCATTTATATATATCATTTTTATATATCTCACAAAAGTTTTCCAACAGTGTGAATGTGAATTAAATTAAAAGTAACTTTTCATTTTTATTATAAAGGCAATACATGTTATTGTAGAAAAATGGGGATATACAGAAAAGTGTAAACTATGTGTGTGTGTGTGTGTGTGTGTATATATGTATATATTCTTTTTTTTTTTTTTTAGTAGAGACAGGGTCTTGCTGTCACCAATCATGGCTCACTGCAGTCTCAACCTCCTGCGGCTCAAGTGATTCTCCCACCTCAGCCTCCTGAGTAGCTGGGACTACAGGCAAGTGCCGCCATGCCCAGCTAAGTTTGTTGTTGTTGTTGTTTTTCTTAATTTTTAGTAGATACGAGGTCTAAGCTGCCCAGACTGATCTCGAACTCCTGAGCTCAGGTGATCTTCCAGCCTTAGCCTCCCAAAGTGCAGGATTACAGGCATGAGCCGCCATGCCTGGCTTAATGTATATAAAATAAACTACAATCCCATTAACAGACCCCCCCAAAAAAACCATTGACAGCATGTTGCTTTCAGATTTTTCCCCCAGCAATCATTACATTATGATAATTTTTAAAGTAATTAAATGTTCTACATTTTAATGGGTATATAATTAATATTATATCAAACTTACATGTTAGCATTTTTTAACCTTCTTCTAAGGTCAGAGATTTAGGGTGCATTTAATTTTTCATATTGTAAATACCATTACAATGAACATCCTTAGGCATAAATCTTTCTGCATGCCTCACATTATTTCGGTAGGTTAAATTCCTGGTGATGATGATGATGGCGGTGGTGGTGATAATAAGAATACCAAAAGTTGGCCAGGCATGGAGGCTCATGCCTGTAATCCCAGCACTTTGGGAGGCCAAGGCGGGTGGATCATTTGAGGTCTTGAGTTCAAGACCAGCCTCGCCAACATGGTGAAAACCTGTCTCTACTAAAAATACAAAAAAACATTAGCTGGGCGATAGTGGCGTGAGCCTGCAATCCCAGCTACTCAGGAGGCTGAGGGAGGAGAATCGCTTGAACCCAGGAGGCGGAGGTTGCAGTGAGCCGAGATGGCCCCACTGCACTGCAGTCTGGGTGACAGAGTAACACCCTGTCTCAAAAAAACAAAAAAACAAAAAAACAAAAAAAAAACCCAAAAGCTAATGTTTGCAGACAATTTACCATGTGGTGTGCAAACTTCCAAGCATGATACATTTTATTTAGACTATTAAATGCTAAAATTATTTCCATTTGATGGATATATAAACTGAGGCAGAGAAACTTACACAGTCACCCAACCAGCAAGAGGCAGAGCCATGACTCAGGCCAAACATACTGACTCCACAGTCTATGCTGTTAAACTCTGCCAGTGGTTCTTCAACTGGCAGCAAAGAAGAGCTAGAAATAGATATGCAAATTTGGAGGCCCTGCCCCAGATCTACAGAATAAAGTACTTTAGGGGTGGGTCCAGTAATCTATGTTTTAAGAAGCCCTCCAGTGCCTGGCGTGGTGGCTCACGTCTGTAATCCCAGCACTTTGGGAGGCCGAGGTGGGAAGATCACCTGAGGTTGGAAGTTCGAGACCAGCCTGACCAACATGGAGAAACCCTGTCTCTACTAAAAATAAAAAATTAGCCAGGCGAGGTGGTGCATGCCTGTAATCCTAGCTACTTGAGAGGCTGAGGCAGGAGAATCACTTGAACTCGGGAGGCGGAGGTTGTGGTAAGCTGAGATCGCGCCATTGCACTCCAGCCTGGGCAACAAGAGCAAGACTGTCTCAAAAACAAACAAACAAAAAAGCCCTTCAGATGATGCTCACGCACATAAAAGTTTGAGAACCACTGCTGACTGCCATAGAGCCACTCAGTAAAATTGTATCCCTGATTCAAAGGGTGTGACTGTTTTAAGCCTCTTGATGTCCAATGCCAAAATACCCTCAGAATAGGGTGTACAAATTTACACGGCCTTCAGCCCTATAAGGGGTTGTCTGTGCACTTACTATAACCTGTGCTCATTTAGTCAAAGATCTTTCAACTGGTTTATAGGGTTCTGTAGTTAGAAGAATTTCACGAGTGTGTAAATCTGGTGTTTACATTTCAATAGACATGAAATGGCTCTTGGTACAGATTGCTTTATATGACCTTACTTTCCAGAGTTTGCTTCAGACCTGGCGTGTACAGTGCTACATTTTAAATATCTGAGAAATTATTCCAGGGACACACTGGGAAGCATTCTTCCAAAAGAGGAACTCTTTTCCAAATTAAAGATAGACAGGTCACTAACATAGTTAACATCAACTAATCATAGAAAAGCCTAAAGTATTTGTCAAAAGATTGAAACATTTGGCAAATCTAATTAACATACAGAATAGCTGTATAACGTTTTTTTTTGGGGGGGGGGGCATATTGTAGATGAAATTGCAATTGCAAAATTACACATACAAACACACTTTTCAGGGAAAAAGTTATTTGGCTTTCATCAAATTCACAAAGGAGGGGCCATAAACCTGCAAAACATAAAAATGATGGTATTAGAGGCTGGGTGTGGTGGCTCACGCCTGTAATCCTAGCACTTTGGGAGGCCAAGGCAGGCGGATCACCTGAGGTCAGGAGTTCCAGATCAGCCTGGCCAATATGATGAAACCCCACCTCTACTAAAAATACAAAAATTAGCCAGGTGTGGTGGCAGTAGCCTGTAATCCCAGCTACTCAGGAGGCTGAGGCACAAGAATTGCTTGAACACGGGAGGCAGAGGTTGCAGTGAGCCGAGATCAAGCCATTGCACTCTAGACTGGATGACAGACCAAGACTCCGTCTCAAAAAAAAAAAGTATTAGAGACATGAACTATGCCAGTACAGATTTTTGCAACTTGTGAGATATAAGTGATCCAATTACAAACTTAAAAACAGAATCAAGAAAGTAAGAAGCGAAAGAAGAAAAGTTGGAAGGGAGAAAATACAAGGGCAATACCATCTCCTCAGAAATCCTGTCAGTTCATAAACAACTAAATTGAGCAAATGCCTTCAAATTTAGCAACTATTTTTAAATTAGGTATTATGGTTTCAGTTACTCTAGCTCCATTATCAATAGAGGTAAATTAGCTAAAATTCAATATAAACGTTTGTGAAATATGGACAACACCAACTAAATTATCACACTTGTCAGCCCACATCTAATCTCTGGAAATCGTACAATCAACTTTGCACCTGGGTAGACAGATAGTCCCAGGCCATTTCCTGGAGACCAATAAGCTCAGATGCTACAGTATGGTATAAGAAGGCCTCTCCTCACCATGTGCCTCTAGTCTTTCCAAGTACAAATCCAAACTTACTTGTCTCAAAATTTAAAATGGCAAAATGGAAAAGACACAGCTTTGGGGCCTTTAAAATCTCTAAGTCAGAAGCCAAACCCATATAGTTCAGTGTATACTTATCATCCATTATCTCCTGATGGAAGAGGTTAAAACAAATCAGCAGATGTGCACATACTGAGACTCTTTCCTAACTTCACCAAGGTCTAGAATCCCACCAACATAGACACAGATTCATCCTCTCCTGGCTACTGAAGATTTGTTACCTAAATCACTCACCTATCAATTAGTCATATACATCTCTTCTACAGTTTATCTTCAATTTGCTTTAAAAATTGTAAAAACTTTTCATGTTATCTGTTTATGTCTTACTGCACCTTAACTAAATTATGAAATCTCTGAATGCAGGGTGATACTGAGAATAATATATTTTTATATCTTCTAGCCAACTATAGGACTACGAACATAAGATAGGTTATGTTTTTATGTTAATTTTCTTTGGCACGGAGCCAGGGCCAAGGACATCTGTCTGCTCTGTGAGTGACTCACTAAGTGAGTCCAACCTCCATTTCCTTACTAGACTGGCTGAAGATTCTTTTAACCACCAAAAACGTCAAAACTTTTATCTTGTAAGATGCTGTCAGCTGAATGATTAGAAAGGAACTCTAGAGGAATGATGACAATTAGAAGTCATTTTGCCACTCCAGAAATTGTGAAACAAAGTCTTAAACAATAGTATACATATGGCCAGGTGCGGTGGCTCACGCCTGTAATCCCAGCACTTTGGGAAGCCGAGGCAGGCGGATCACGAGGTCAAGAGATCGAGATCATCCTGGCCAACATGGTGAAACCCCGTTTCTACTAAAAATACAAATATTAGCTGGGTGCGGTGGCGCAAGCCGGTAGTCCCAGCTACTTGGCAGGCTGACACAGGAGAATCTCTTGAACCCGGGAGGCGGAGGTTGCAGCGAGCTGAGACGGGGCCACTGTACTCCAGCCTGGCAACAGAGCAAGACTCCGTCTCAAACAAACCAACAAACAAAAACATATATATAGTATAAATAGATATTTTTCAGAGAGAATTTAGAAAAGAGTGACGAATGTTTCCTCAGTTTTGTCACTGTAAAGTAAGGGTAGAAGTTTGTAGAAGGCAAATCTTGTCACATCTGCCATTCATTAATCCAGAGATTGACAAACTTTCTGCAGAGTGTCAGATTAATATCTTAGGCTTTGTGAGCCACACAATCTCTGTTGCAACAACTCACCTCTGCTGCTGCAGCATGAAAGCAGTTATAGGCAACAGTAGGCAAGCGGGTGTGGATGTGTTTCAACAGAACTTTTATTTACTAGGTGGCAGGCTGGATCTGGCCCAAGGGCCAGTTTGCTGATTCCTGGTGTCGTCTGCAGACTTATAGTACCTTATACCTAGCCCCTACTCAAAGAAGGTCCTGAATGAACAGCTGAGACAAGTTTAAAATTATGTACAGAATGCAATCTTGACAATTATAATTGTGAATCACTACATTACAGAATATAATCTTGATAATTATAACTGTGAATGTCACATACTCAGCTTATGCATGATGCTTTTCCTGTCTCAAAAACCTATTAATGGGCTGGGGGTGGTGGCTTACACCTATAATCCCAGCACTTTGGGAGGCTGAGGCGGGTGGATCACCTGAGGTCAGGAGTTTGAGACCACCCTGGACAACATGGTGAAACCCTGTCTCTACTAAAAATACAAAATTGTGGGCATGGTGGCGCACATCTGAAATCCCAGCTACTAGGGAAGCTGAGGCAGGAGAATCACTTGAACCTGGGAGGCAAAGGCTGCAGTGAGCTGAGATCGCACCATTGCACTCCAGCCTGGGCGACAAGAGTGAAACTCCATCTCAAAAAACAAAAAAACGACTAATGATACAGTAAGTCTATATAAATACATGTGATATATACATATAGCACACAGCACAAAACTTTGTGTTTATAAGAAATAGAAATTGAATGAGAAAAATCAGAATATAATCATAAAAATACACACTGCAAATGCATTTTCACTTAATGCTTTTGGATGTTGAATTCCTACTGAGTTGAAATGGAAATATCATCCATAGGAAGAAAAAAATGAGGAAAGGTAAGCAATATTATCACAGTATTATTTATCATACACATTAGGACTAAAAATAGTCAGGAAAGAATGAGCATTATGTCATTCTCTCCCAGTCTTTAACCTTGTAAAACGTTGTTGAGTTTGTAGAGGGTATATCAAGAGTGAATACAGGAGGCTATAAAGAGAACTATTTCGTATCATGCAGCCCTGAAAAATTAACACTTAATAATTATAATAATAAAAAGTCACTTTTGCCCTGCTTTAGGATGCTACCTCTTATTTTGTTAATTTTTTCCAAAAATATTCCTTCCTTTGGCTCTGAGAGGCATGACTCTGCTGTTGAAAAGCAAAAGACATTTTACGCACAATTTTCCCTCTACTAGGAAGAGGTATATTGTGCCCTTCAGTGAACATAAAATTGATATTATCATCTCTTAGTTTATATCTCACTACTTAACCTTCAGATTAAAAGTTATTGGATTTGAATGACTAAGAAGACATCATGTCACCTTCCCTTCAATGTGGAGAGACCGAAGTTGAAGATGAGACAAGGTAATGTGATAAAAACACGAATGTAGGATCAGTGGATGCTTTGCCTCTTTTTTTCTTTATTTTTTTTTCCTTTTTTTTTTTTGAGATGGACTCTCGCTCTTGTAGCCCAGGCTGGAGTGCAGTGGCACAATCTCGGCTCACTGCAACCTCTGCCTCCCAGGTTCAAGTGATTCTCCTGCTTCAGCCTCCTGAGTAGTAGCTGGGATCACAGGTGGATGCCAACACGCCCGGCTAATTTTTGTACTTTCAGTAGAGATGGGGTTTCGCCATGTTGGCTAGGCTGGTCTCGAACTCCTGACCTCAGGTAATCCGCCCATCTCGGCCTCCAAAGGGGATTACAGGCGTGAGCCACCAGCTGCTTTGTCTCTTTTAATAGGTGGCTGTGATACTGACAACTCAGTTGTGTTTGTGTGGATAATAAATTCTGAAATTAATGGTCTACCTGAAGAAACTTTGCTGAAGATTAATGTGTGTTAGGAAGTTCATTTTATTTTTGGTACAGTCAAAAAGGAGCTGTCTAACAATAGGGATAAAACAGTTAATTCAAGGGGAACACAGGGTTACCAACCTTAAAAAAAAAATCCAGTATCCTCCACAGTTGGTATCTGCACTATCAGTTTATGCAGAAGATCCTGCAAAATGTCCACATGGAAGGACTAAAGAGAAAAACAGAGCTTGCTTCCTGCCTTCGCTCTCTGGGCATGGCTAAATTTAAATATACAAAGAAGACTGGGCCTTTATGTCCCCAGGCAGTTTAATCTATACCTCCTAAGTGAGTCTTCCAATAGCACCAGCTGTTTAATAATTGCACATTGTACTTTTCCAACAAAAGAAACACAACATACACTCCCCCACCACCTTAAAAACAAAGTCATTCTAAGAAGCTTGTGTCAATATGGAACAAAGACTTTATCAAAGATCTAACTTAATAGTTTTGTTCTCTCAAAGAGATAAGCCCATTCCATGATCAATGGGAACACAAGCAGTTTATCAGTACTTCCCATGTGACTTTTGGAAGATGTACTCATTAGTAACTGTCAAAGGCTAAATGGAAAATACTTGATAATTTTAACACAAATAAACATATGCAATCAAAATAGTGAGTTTTAGCTACACAGAATGTCTTTCTGTAGAAGTCTTTTTAAAAAATGACTTTTTCAAAATAAGCCCATCCTTTATTATAAGTTCTTAACCTCCTAGTGGCAGCTAAGAAAGGAGTTCAGGTTCTTCCCCATGCCCCTCTCTTTCTGTTTCACTGGTGCCCCCATTTTGCCAGTCATTAAGATGGAACATCCTGACTCATCATTGGTAACTCCCACTCCTTGGTATTTGCATACCTCATAATTCAAAAGGTCCTGTTTTTCCCAACACTCCCCTCAACAATCTCTTCTTATCCAGTCTTTCCTTTCTCTTTCTGTTTCACTCATTCATAAATAGGCTGTCACAGAACTGCCCTACATCAGGTACTATGCTGCGTGCTGCGGAAGTACCAGGTAATGAGGAAGGTGATCCCGGCCCCCATTCCCTGATGGAACTTAGACTTCACTAAGGGATTCAGATGGAGGAGGAGATGTTCAAGAAGCCAGGAGGGATCAACAACAGGGTGCCCTCAATTCACTGGGGCCACGTTAGTGGCCGATTACAAAATGTCAGTCCAACTGCAGTAGCACTGTCATGGCCACTCATCTCTCCGGGATTTCTTCCCTTCCAAGCCAGCTAGGTTCAACCGTCTCATTTACTTTTAATATACCACCTCTTATATGATCTTTCTTCTCTACTTAGAACCCTCCCATAAGCTGAACCCAATCTGCCTTTTCACCATCTTCCCATCTTCCTACTGCCTCCATAGTTATTCTTCAGGATCTAGCTAAGTAAACTCTAAGTTATTCTCCCATGTTTTCCTAGCACCTAACATATCAGTTCCCCCTCCACCCCCATTTTCTTCCACATACGGAGGCTCAATAAATAATAGTTAAATGAGGCTGGGTGTGGTGGCACATGTCTGTAATCCTGGCACTTTGGGAGGCTGAGGCAGGAGGATCGCTTGAGCCCAGGAGTTCAAGACCAGCCTAGGCAATATAGTGAGACCCATATCTCTACAGGAAAACAAAAAGAAAAACAACAACAACAAAAAACAGCTGGCCTGCCGTCCCAGCAACTCAGAAGCCTGATGGTGGGAGAATCGCTTGAGCCCGGGGAGGTCAAGCCTTCAGTAAGCCATGTAAGCCATGATCGCAACCCTGTACTCTAACCTGGGTGACCGAGCTAGACCCCATCTCCAAAAAAAAAAAAAAGAAAAAGTTAAATGAAAATATGCAAATGATCAAAGAAATAAATTGCAGCTGTTTTCTATTGGAGCTCACTTATGAGCCCACTTGCAACAAAGCTGAGACGAGGTCAGTATGGGAAACTCTTCATGACATTTTCTTGTCGGCGGGGGAGGGGAGATAATGTGGCTCTATTTTTATGAATCAAATCAAACACGGTATTTAGCAAAGGGTCTCTGGAATGTTACAAGTAACAGTTCATAATTACAATAGATTTGAGTTCAAAGACAAAGTGATGAAAAGAAACTTTCTAACATGGGGTTCAATTCCCTACATAAACTTCCTTCTTGTGGCTCAGTGTACCACGGGCATTTATATTGCTATTCTTCTTTGTCATAAAAGCAGTCACCTTGTAACCCTTTTTATCAAGTAATCTATGCACTACCTAAAAGTACACTAGACTCCATCAGGCGAGCTATAGGTTTACATTATATAAACATTCCAATTCTGCCTGCTCAGCACTAGTTGTCGATAAACGCAAGCCATTGCAAAACAGCAAAGTAGGTTCCTTGCCTTCAGAGAGCAGATAGGACCTGCCAGTTCTGCAAAAACAAACTCTTGGCAATCACTGAAACTAATCTGTCAACAAATTACCATTAAAGTCATACCTCCTGAAAGTTCAAAAACAGACTTGTGAGTAGACAAGAGATAGGGCATTCTTTTTTTATGATTATTTTTATTAGCTCACAGGTCAGGGCTTAAAATTACCTTTTCAAAGTGGCAAAGCTTTCTCTTGAAGTCAAGAGGGTACACTTCACTCATAATGAAATGTGGCACCTGGCTTTCTATTACCACATTCTCCTCTGTTACAGGTCTTTTTTCTTCTTTTTCTTCTCGTGCCATTTTAATTTTCAATGGAGAGATTAATGACACATAACTGTTTAGTAATCAAAACTTGAAAGAATTTCATACAAGGCTCAAATCACAAGTTACATAAATCTTTGACAACAATATTTTGATGGAAGGCAGGTCTAAACTAACAGAGTAGAGAACTAAATTTAGCATTCAGGGTGAAATATGCCTTTTCTAGAAACAGCCCCAAAGGGAATTAAGAAAATGTGGGGAGGTCAGTGTTGTGGCTGCTTTTTCTTTATTTGTCAGAATTATCTGAATCCTGTCTCAGTTTTGTTTCAGTTTGTTTGTATGGTTATCACTAACATTTTGGTGGCATTGATTCCTACACAAAATATTTTTGACCATCAATACTTTTCACATTATTTGAACTATGCAAGGTCTTCAATAAAAGTGTATCTCAGCATAGCAATTCCTTTAAAATTACAGCTGGGTTTTTACCTACCAGCAAGGGAAGGTGCTAGCCCCCAGCACAGTACCGGCCCCATGAAAGCATTCAATAAATACTAATAATACCTTCTTCTATGCCCCCTTCCTGGAAGTTCCCCTTCTAGGACACAGAGGTGCTGATCAGCTTTTCCCTGTCAGCATCAAGAGACCCTCCTTTCAGACACAGTCAGTCTCCAGCAGCTACAACGGGAAAGGCCAATTGAGGGCATTTCTAACAAAGTTCATAAGCCACCTTTTTCAAAGAAAAAAGTGGTAGAATGGTACGGCCAATCCAGCCATTGCTACCCAGTCTTTACACCTACAGATCCATACCATATAACCTGCGTCATTTCCCATAAGGTATGAAACAAGGCCAGGAATGGCCTCTGGAATTTTAATATGGTGCCCCAGAGGCCTGTGGGTAAAAATGAGATGCAAAGAATGAGATGCAATAAGCACCTTCATCCAGTGGTGGTTGCTGCCAGTACAGACACCAACAGCTATTTCTTGCAGGCATTGTTTCTCACAGAGGCAGTTAAAAAGCTGGAAATGTTTGCGGGACAGCTTTCTTCTTCTACTCAATGTCCACCAGCAATTTCACTAACAAAAACTAATGAAGGGATGGATTTTGCCATTTTGAATGTGAAGAAAATAATTTTCATTTGCTTGTGTATTTTTGTTTCTTGACACAGGGTCTCAATCTGTCACCCAGCCCAGGCTGGAGTGCAGTGGCAAGATCTCAGTTCACTGCGGCCTCGAACTCCCATGCTCAAGGGATCCTCCCACCTCAGCCTCATGAGTAGCTGGGGCCACAGGCATGTGCCATCACCCCTAGATAACTTTTGCAGTTTTTGTAGAGACGAGGTTTTGCCATGCTGCCCAGACTAGTCTCAAACTCCTCAGCTCAAGGAATCTGCCCGCCTTGCCCTCCCAAAATGGTGGGATTACAGGCATGAGACACTGCACGCAGCCTGCTTGTATATTTCTTTATGCTGAAAAGAAAAAAGTATTTCTACCCTCCTCCCCCACTTAAAACACTGACACTATGGTCCCTCAAATGCCATTTCCCATGTTCAGAGGACCCTGGGATATCAATTCCTGATTCTCCCAGGTTCCTCTGGCACTGTATTTTCTACATCCCCTTTGTTTGTTGTTGTTGTTGTTGTTGTTTATTTGTGTTTTTTTTTTTTTTGAGACGGAGTCTTGCTCTGTTGCCCAGGCTGGAGTGCAGTGGTGGGATCTCGGCTCACTGCAAGCTCCGCCTCCCAGGTTCACGCCATTCACCTACCTCAGCCTCCCGAGTAGCTGGGACTGCAGGCGCCCACCACCACACCCGGCTAATTTTTTTGTATTTTTTAGTAGAGGCGGGGTTTCACCATGTTAGCCAGGATGGTCTCAATCTCCTGACCTCGTGATCTGCCCTCCTTAGCCTCCCAAAGTGCTGGGATTACAGGCGTGAGCCACTGCGCCCAGCCGTTATTTGGTTTTTTTTTTTTAGACATATTCTCACTTTGTCACCCAGGCTGGAGTGCAGTGGTGCAATCTTGGCTCACTGCAACCTCTGCCTCCCAGGTTCAAGTGATTCTCCTGCCTCAGCCTCCTGAGTAGCTGGGACTACAATCGTGCACCACCATGCCCAGCTAATTTTTGTATTTTTAGTAGAGACAGGGTTTTGCCATGTTGGCCAGGCTGGTCTCCAACTCCTGGCCTCAAGTGATCAGCCCGCCTCGGCCTCCCTAAGTGCTGGGATTACAGGCGTGAGCCACCACAGACAGCCTCTACATCCCCTTTGAATGTACATAACTAGACTCTTTGCCTGAGTCCCACCCATTTCTCTGAGCTTCTTGCGTTCCGGGAAATGACTAATCTTTGACCTCCTTCAATGGTTCATTGGAAAAATTCAACCCGATGGGTCCTCTTTACTCCCCTTCTTCTTTTTCAAGAGAAGTTCCCTATCTACCGTTCCCACCTCCTTGCTAGTCATTTCACATTTTCTCTCCTTCTTTTACATTGTTAACTTAAAACATACTCACTGTCTTCTGGGCCACAAGACCCAACACCTTAAACCAGATGTCAAAGAAAGAAGCCACGGGAAGTAAACACTTTGCTTATCCACATGTTCAAATTCTAAATACGGCACATCTTAAAAGTTTTTTCTCACAGATTCCCTCTAAACTGCTCTCTTCATATAAAATGATAGCCACACCTCAGAACTGCAGCAACCAAAGCTCTCTCTATACTGACTTGCAGACAATAAAACTGCCAGGTGGTACCAAAAAAAAAAAAAAAAAAGAAAGAAACCCCACAAAAACCTCATCATTAAATGGAATGTTGTTAAGAAATAGCTGTTTTATTTAACAGCTATTCATTTTTATTGAATAAACATTTTCTAGTATGCATTCTGTTAATTGACCTGACAGCATATGCTGTATATGGAGAAACTTCTAAACATTATGCTCTATGTAATATGCTTATCTGAAAAAGCTCTCATTTGCAGCAATATGGAAATAAAATTCTGCTTTCTAAAATTCAAGACTTTTAAAATGCATTAATCCACACAGTTTATGAAATTGTTCTGGACATTTTAAAATCCTTTCTTTAAGAAAAAAAAAAAAACTTTAGTAATTGCTAATAGTATTTGTTGCTGAGTTTCATAATGGAGCAGTGCACATCCAATACAACTTTTACAGACATAGAAATGGTGCAGGGATACTAGGAAATAAAAAGCAGTTATGGTATCGGGTAAAGAATTACTCAACGGATAAAAGAAAATGTTCAGAAACTCTATCAAATTATATTATTAGAAAACTATTGTTATAATAGTTTCATGGCTCAGACATAAATAGAGTTGAAACATTACAGAGATAATACATTTAGTCTTGAGGAAGAAAGACAGTTTGTGAGTGTGTTGGCGGGCTCTACCAGCTAATGGCAGCACCTCTCTTGGGCTGATGGCTTCTGAGTGATGAGTCCACCTTCCAGCCCAGAATCACCAACTCCGCTACCTAGAGGCATAAATGAGCAATGCTGCTGGTGGGAGCGAGAGCAGGCTGGAGGGCTCCCTGTCTTCAATAGCAATTCATCTCCCAACAATTGTTGCCCTTGTGGGACTATCAGCCCAAGGTTACCAGATATTCTAATTTTTCAAAAGAAGATGGAAAAGCCAGATTTGCCCCATTTCTCTAGGTTGTCAACTAACTAATTTTTAGAAATGACAATACCATTTGAACGCAATTAAGCCAACCTATAAACAAAACTCACTATGGAACTAGTGCACTCCATAGTGAATCTTTGTCAGGGCCCTCCCATTCTGAAAATGGCGTTTGCTGTAATTTGTAATTATCTTTGATAATATGAAGCAAACATGGAAAGGTTTGCATTTATTTATTTTATATCCTGGCACTGAGTAAAAACTCTCCCCGTATCCTCAATGATGGTATTGGTGCAACTGGAAAATCCTCCAACATTCAATATAACACACAGCGTAATTAACTCGTTTTTATACCAGGCCCATTTAAGCCACATCTTTGTGTTCCATGGACTTCTAACATATTTTACAGTTCTAATTCTCTTCCACTGTCCTACATTAATCAAAGCTGTAACCCCTGTTGTCTTTGTACTACGGAATCTGAATGTGCCCCTGGCGAGGAATGGGGGAAAAGTCAACAGGAATTAAATTTCAGTGCAACTGTTTACTCAACTGTGGCCTGCAGTTATTGAAATTTTATCCGTGGTTTTGTGTGACTACCGCAGTAATGAATTCAGCATGGCTATGATTTTCTCACTGCTGGTATTCTCACTTCAAGTAAAAACCTGTAGAATAAAAATGATGAAAACAACCATAGTCCATTGTAGAATGCTCACATTTCTCCGAACTGTCTAATTGTTGCAGTTTTCAGTCTGGAAGAAAACTCTGATAACTCTAGTCCTGTAGAAATATTTTCAGGCCTGTAGTTTTTCTTATTTCATCTACAGATTTCCCTTTTCCCCAACAACCTGTTAAAAGCCTTATCATATACTTAGGGGAGTTGAACAGCTGTCAATGTTATATTTTAAAAGACTTCAAAAGGCTTTGCTAATCACAATACAGGGGGTTTTAGCCACAGTGATAGACCCCATTGCTTTGTTTCTTCCCAAAATGTGTCAACGACATACGGAGAAAAAACTGTCATAAAAACATTTAAAAACAGTATAAAAGTCTAATCATAATACATTTCTTGACCTTTGTATCAATAACCCATAACAACAAATTTTCCAAAGTGGTCACAGCCAAAGGAAGATGTGGATAAATATGTTTGCAACTGATACTTTTTAAGGAAGATGTTGGTGAAATATGCTTTTATAATTTTATTCTATGTAGCCAATTTGTTATCACTGTTGTGTGTGTGGGCGCATGTGTGTGTGCGCATGTTTCGATGGTTTATATGTAAAGTTTTTTGGCTGGCTTACTACTTTGAGATCCTGAATGATTTTTAGCTCCTCAAAAAAAATCAGAATTTCCCATTTATGTAATTAATGTACTCTAAATATTAATTATTTAGTATCACCACATCAGTCAGTAGTAGCCCCATATCAAGTGCTCAAGTGCTTCATAAAGAAATGGGCAATCTTGACACTTGTCTGGTAAGGGCACAGAAGATAGCATTCAACTACATTAACTATTTGTTCTGAATAAAATGGCTGAGAACATCACATGAACATGTACTTGCACAAATACACGGAGACCCTTTTACTATATAATGCTGGGTTTTGCTAACAACCTCACTGGTTGGAATTTGGCCATCTGCACTAACTTAAATGCACAAAGTTTATACACAACAAGCATCACAAATTCCAGCTGAAGTGAGCCCGTGGTGCAGGCACAAATGGGTTTGGGCTGCCAATGAAAGAAAGATCAAATCACTTGCAGGAAGTCCTCTGAATTAAGACTTTTGCTGGTCTGTTACTTTTCCTTTCTTTCGCTTTGTTGCATCTTTCTCCCAACAGGTTCCACAGGCTCACGTTGGGTCCACCACCTTGTAAGGAGCTAACAGTCTAATCATTCCTTATTCCTTAAAAAACTCTTCGCAAGGAGAAAATAAAACACGCTTTAGAGCTTGTCTCCAAGTTGCATCCCAAACAAGCTTAGCTTCTCTGACACAGATTCCAAGAAAATGGTTCGAGCACTTTGTCCCTATGTTCTTCCTCCCCACAAGAGTTCCTGCAGCTTTCAGAAAGGCCCAAAGATACTTCATTCTTTTTAATTCACCTGTTTCTGAGTGGCGCCATAACTATGTTTCGAATAAGTAAATCAAGAACAAAACAGGTCATAAACCATCTATTATTATTAACAAAGCCTAATAATATTTCCTGATTCCGAGGAATCAGGAAAGGCGGGAAAACCAAAGCCAGTCTTCAAGCAAATGTTGTTTACTTATTTGAATTTTTATCAACACTTTGACAACAGAACACTATTTCTTGGGTCGCCTGTACCATTCGGAAGTATTTTACCAGTCACTCACAGGTACCCAGGTCCATACCTGTAAAAAGTATAGCTAACAGGAATGAGTACATCCCAACTTATGTACATTTTGGGGAGGCACCAATAAG
This sequence comes from Pan troglodytes, assembly GCF_028858775.2. Taxonomy (NCBI): domain Eukaryota; kingdom Metazoa; phylum Chordata; class Mammalia; order Primates; family Hominidae; genus Pan; species Pan troglodytes. The sequence goes on from NC_086015.1 coordinate 75,191,432, forward strand.
AGCTAATTTAAAGCAGTAAGACTTAGCCACAAACCCACTGCTGCATGAATACAGGGAACATATGTAAATACTCTATACCCCCAAATCCTACACGTAGAGGGAAGCAGCTTCCTACAGTGATGCCCGTGTTCTAGATGTTTTGGCTATTATCTCGCCATCTCCGCCTGTCTTTCTATGTGTTTATTTCAACTCTCCTTACTCATCTACTCTTTTTCTCCCTTTTATTCCTTAGCTCTTATTTCCTTCTTCACAGGCTTAAGCCTGCTTTTCGTTTAATTTTTATTTTTGCATGAAAGCAGCGGGAACCATTTCTCCAAAGAATAATTTTATTCAAAATGGGGAAGGGTTAGGCTGACACACAGGTCCACTCATCTTCGTCTCAGCAACTGCTTCCCACAAGGGGACCTGCAGGACTTCCAACTCCCAAGGGCTTGAAATTAGTCTCTTAAGCCAACTGCTGGGACTCCTAGAGGGCTGATCGTTTATGAGATGCCACTGACAGACAGAAAGACAGATGGACAGACAGGTGAACACAAAACACTGATCGCGAGATCGTGATTAAGTGTAAAATTTAGCAGTAAAATTCGCACCCACCACCTCCACCTCCCAAGAATCCAAAGCCCAGTACCTGTTGCTGCTGCTGCTGGGCGTGGGCGAGGTCAGCTGCCCCGATGTCCACGGCCGGCGTCTCTCCGTTGGACCGCCCCTCCCGAAGACCGCCGCACTCTAGTAAGTGGTTGCTGCCGCCCGACCCATTCTGGATGGCTGAACCGTTACTTTTTGTCTCAGTCCCAGATTCTTGCATCATGACTCAAAAACCTGATACAAGGATTTCCAAGATGGGGGGTGGGTGGGGGGGAGAAAAAAAAAAAAGCAGCTGTTAAAACAGTTGTTGTGCATAAGGAGAAGGGCCTTGGTTTAAATGTTGCCAAAATCTGTAAACAGTTGTCATTTTCTTTCACTCAACTTATCCCCTCATTAGTGGGCCATGCCCCTAGTTTCAGGTCTGAAACTGTCATTCCCATTTCAAGTTTCAGTAGTATTGTTTTAAATATATTACTTTTTTACCCTTAGAAAAACTAGTATTTGTAAGTAAACCTAGAATTCAAGATTAAATTTTTCTTTTTTCTTTTTTTTTTGAGATGGAGCACGGCTCAGTCGCCCAGGCTGGAGTGCAGCGGCGCAATCTCGGCTCACTGCAACCTCCACCTCCCGGGTTCAAGGGATTCTCCTGCCTCAGCCTCCGAGTAGCTAGGATTACAGGTGCACGCCACCATGCCCGGCTAATTTTTTGTGTATTTTTAGTAAAGAAAGGGGTTTCACCACGTTGGTTAGGCTGGTCTCAAATTCCTGACCTCGTGATCCACCCGCCTCGGCCTCCCAAAGTACTGGGATTGCAGCCACTGCGCCCGGCCCAAGATTAAATTTTTCTTCTATCTGCTTCCTTTGCTCAAAAACCAGCAAGTCATCCTATAGAGCATATTGGGTATAAACATTAAATTTTAACACGTGCAGGCACTATTTGTTGATATTACACTTTTTTTTTTTTTTTTTTTTTTTTTTTTTGAGACAGAGCCTTGCTCTGTCGCCGAGGATAAAGTGCAGTGGCGCTATCTCTGCTCACTGCCTCTGCCTCCCGGGCTCAAGCAATTCTCCTGCCTCAGCCTCCCAAGTAGCTGGGATTACAGGTGCCCACGACCAGGCCCAGCTAATTTTTGTATTTTTAGTAGAGACAGGGTTTCACTATATTGGCCAGGCTGGTTTTGAACTCATGACCTCAGGTGATGCACCCGTCTCGGCCTCCCGAAGTGCTGGGATTACAGGCCTCGTGAGCCATGGCACCTGGCCGAAGGTACTAAAATTCTAATAAAAAATATATATATAGGCCTGGGGGCGGTGGCTCACGCCTGTAATCCCAGCACTTTAGGAGGATGAGGCAGGTGGAACACTTAAGGTCAGGAGTTCGAGACCAGTCTGGCCAACATGGTGAAACCCTGTCTCTACTAACAGTACAAAAAAAGAAAAAAAAAATTAGCCAGTCATGGTGACAGGTGCCTCTAATCCCAGCTACTCGGGAAGCTGAAGCATGAGAATTGCTTGAACCTAGGGGGTGGAGGTTGCAGTGAGCCAAGATCACGCCATTGTACTCCAGCCTAGGTGACAGGGTGAGACTCCGTCTCAAAACAAAAGAAAAAAAAATAGGGTGCAAAATGAGTAGCTAGAAAATATCACTTAGGGCCAGGTGCGGTGGCTCACGCCTGTAATCCCAGGACTTTGGGAGGCCGAGGCGGGTGGATCACGAGGTCAGGAGTTCAAAACCAGCCTGGCCAATATGGTGAAACCCTGCCTCTACTAAAAATACAAAAATTAGCTGGGCATGGTGGTGTGTACCTGTAATCCCAGCTACTCAGGAGGCTAAGGCAGGAGAATTGCTTCAACTGGGACCTGGGAGGTGGAGGTTGCAGTGAGCTGAGATCGCACCACTGCACTCCAGCCTGAGCTACAGAGCGAGACTCCATCTCACAAAAAAAAAAAGAGAGAGAAAATATCACTTAGGTGTAAATACATTTCACATTCACTCTTATTACTCTCTGGGCACAAAACCATTATCCCAGAGAGCCGATTCAGCACTTGGCTCAGAAAAGATGTTCAAAGATGAGAAAAGACAGATAGCATTTGCTAATACCAACTGCTACCATCTACTGATCACCAGTGTTGGGTCAGGCAGGCCCTAATGCAGGTGATTTACACATATTCTCCAATTTAGTGCTGATGATGATTGTTACCCCCAGTCTGCGGATGAGAAAACTAAGGATCCACAAGTTATTTAGTTTGTCCACTACATGTCACAGCTAGTAATGGTGGAATCAGGATTTGAAGCAGTTCAGTTAAGTCAAAGCCCTTTACCACAATGTGTATTTTTAAAGTTGAGGTTCAGTGGGGGCAAAACAATGAAAACGGCAGGCTCACACTCCAAGTTCACAGACCAGAATTTGGAAAAGGAAAAGCAACAATCATTAAAGGAAGTGAAGAGTTCAAACATGAAAGCTGAGAAATGCCTGAATAATTAAGACTTTAATGTGAAATACCAATCCCAGATTAAAGGGCAGAACATTTTTACGCAAACGTGTTCCAATTGTGGAAGGACATATGTACAACCAATGCTACAGATTTCTGCCCCATACATGAAATGTGACAACAGGGAAATTTCAATCTTTGGGTATCTTTAGAGGACATTGTTTTCTTGCTAGAAATTGGATGAAGTCTGTTTTCTGCAGACTTGCACAAAAACCAAATGGAAAAATTAAAAGCAGAAAAATTCACATGTTTCTTCATTTCCTTTCACTGTATAGCATGATCCAACTTGATACAGACTCTTCATAAATCCAAAGATGTATATATTTTTTAAGTTGATCCAATTCAAAAGTGGATTGAGAATGGCATTTTTCACTAGCAGGTGGGAAACAAACTCAGAAGTAACAGCTGATTCACTCTCATTTTTTGATTTCTATTATTATTTTTTCATTCTCATGTCTTCAGATCAGACTCTCTAATAATTACAGTCCTTTAGAAATTGCAGTTATATTCTTACTGTCCACAGAGTAAAGCATCTATCAAAAATAACCAAAATCTTCCCTAAGATATAAGAATCAGGTAACAAGATAATTTGTGACAACATGAGTGCCTTGTTCATCACCAAAAAAGAAATGAATTAGTGAAACCTAGGTACTTTTCCCTGGGCGTTTCAGTCTCTCTTCCACAAACTTGCCCCTTTGTACAGAACTAAAGGAAAAGAGCCGGGCGCAGTGGCTCATGCCTGTAATCCCAGCACTTTGGGAGGCCAAGGCAGGCAGATCACTTGAGGTCAGGAGTTCGAGACCAGCCTGGCCAACATGGTGAAACTGCTCTCTACTAAAAATACAAAAAAATTAGCCGGGCGTGGTGGCACATGCCTGTAATCCCAGCTACTCGGGAGGCTGAGGCAGGAGAACTGCTTGAACCCAGGAGGCAGAGGTTGCAGTGAGCAGACAGCATGCAACAGAGCAAGGCTCTGTCTCAAAAAAAGGGGGCGGGGAGAGGGGAAAAAAAAGAATTACAGGAAAAGGCACAGTGTTAGGTATTTAAGCAAGAGAGCATTTGTCTTAGAGTAGATAGCAAGGAAATCCATCTAATTATCAGGATATATCTCAAATATATATAAAGAAAAAGTCTATAGATACAGATTTAAAAATATGTATATATATAGATATTTTTCCTTCTGGGAATACCTTCCCATACCAGGGACTTGATCCCCAAAAGACAACAACATTGCACATATATAAACTCTATCCCTGCCCTAAGAATGAGGCATAAATATTTAGCCAAATATCCTGTCCTGATGGAAGAGAACTGCAGGTAGAATGCTGCTTTCAGACTATGTGACCATCGGGATCCCAGGCCTGAGAGCAGGTGTCTAAGAGATTGGTCCTGCTTTTGTTTCCTTGGTGAGACACCATTCTGGTGGGTGGAGTAAGAACAGTCTCCAATACACAATTTGATGAGAAGGCCCTGTTTTTGCTCCATGCAGTTCCAAAGCAGACTGCCAAGTCCTCCAGTACAAGTTTTGCAGGCATCAAGCCAAGCAGCTTGGCTTGTGAATCAGGTTTGTGAGAGTGCAGGCTTTGGGACCAAAATTGCATAAAGGATTATTTTGGTCTGAGGATGTCCTTAATTAGTCAAGTGCTAACAGTAGTATGTAGGTTGGAAGATTTAAAATTTCCCATAATCTCCCACACCAATCAGGAGAAAACAGCTTTTTGAAAAGCACATGTGAAAAAATAGGAGTGTCAATGTCTAAGAACATTTCTAACAGTGTCTGGGCCAGCAATATTTCTATCAAACGTTCCAAGTCATTTAATAAGCCTTTATATCTGTATCACACTTCACAAATTGCAAAAGCCCTCTGATGTGCTTTTCAAACTTGTAACAAGGCTAGGAGGGAGATAAGGCAGGTAAATGTTATCCCCATTTCACAGATAAGAAAACTAAAGCTCAATCGGTTAAGGGATAGAGGTAGCCATAACTATTCTGTTTCAGACATGAACTTGTCCATTATTAAGAATCTCCAGTTTGTAAAGTCCTGTGCTGGGTAGTGGATAAGGAAATTAATGAAAAGAAAACTAAGGAAATTCCAGAAAAGACAACAATGAGAGTGGCAGGTGGACAAAGAAAAGCATTAAAATACAATGATATAAGCCATCTGCACTATTTTGCAAACAACTGTCTTTTTCTTTTGACTTTTCACTATTAGAGTCATCTGAAATCAAGTCAATATATAGGAGAGGAATCTATCTTCTCCATCATGGGACGTTGCACCCTCTTTTCTTCGAGGAAGCTTGTCTCAGGCACCCGGTTTGCATAACCTCTGCTTCTCTCTGGGGGAATAACTAACCCTATAACTAACTAACTGCCTTGCTCCATGACATACTGACAGCAGAAAACACTGTGTAATCATACAAAGTGCCTGAATACAAAGGTATGGCCACACCATACCCACAAACAAGTCCTTCCTCCAGAAACAAGACCAAAGCTTCCTCTGCCTTCCTGTGTGGCATCTCCAGATGAACTGAGACTGTTTAAATCACGTGATCCATTTAATATAACCCTACAAAGGTCAGTGCTGCAATTGCATAGATGTCAAAAAGCCTAAAGAAGCCAAAATGATCTACTTCTCATCTTGCTTGGAAACATTACAGAGCTACTGACTTCAAAGGTTCAATTTTTGTGCTGGAGGGACTTGTAGAAAAGGACAAGGACTGAGTTTAGCATGCTTATTTATTGTTGTTGCCAACAGAGCTGCTCTCTGGAAGTATTCTGGAAAATTCATAATGTCCAGGCCAATGTATTTATAGTAAATTAAAGCTGTGCTTTATTATTATGATTATTTCCTTGGTTACAGTGTTGATGCTGAAAATTTAGGGAAAATAAAGCCCTTGTTATCATGCTTGTGAAAGATTTTAAGCTAACAAAAAGTTCAGTCTTGATTCCAGGGCAGTTAATTAAGGTTGACCAAGTCAGGCAGAAGTAAATTAACTTGGCTGATCAATTATTTATATGAAGCAGAATAAATGCCCTTAAAGAACTTGGTCTCTTCATAAAAGGATGTGTAAATTAAACTAAACATAGTTTTGTAAAATATGCTTCTATTTCTATGGGGAGAAGAGAAGTTAATGGTGAAATCACTATTAGGAAAATTATTAGAGTAATTACACAGTCCACCCCCCATCCGAAAAGAAAAATTCTCTTTCTCATTGTTCATCCACGTGCAGAGAAAAAAGGAAGATGGCATGCAATTCTGAAGAGATAACAGAAGCTCATGGAAAAGGAAGGAGGAAGGAAGGACGGAAGGAAGGAGGGAAGGAAAAGAATGTGAATTTCACTGTGTAGATTTCATTATTTTGGAAATATTGAACACATGCCTCTTACTTTATTGTCAGTTAACTCCATGCAGTTAGTAGACTGAGAAAGAATAAGGATGAGACTCAGACTAGCTTTAGCTCTAAGAGAGGTACTTTTAAAATTACTCATGTTGCATCATTAAGATTTAAAACCTTCAATAATCGTGTTCATGCCACTGAGGAAAAAAGAAGACCAACCTGTCTATATTATGATATAAAGCATACATTTAGTTCTGGTTCTCATCAAGCAAACGAACTGGTTCCCTTTTAATGTGCAAAGGGTTTACAAGGCAACATAAGACAAACAAAGGAGTTTTAAGCAGTGGGGTGCAGCTCCACAGACTTTTTTCCCCTAGTAGGCAAACGGTAGGGTGGCCTAGGATATTAAACCAGTTCTGTACTCTTTAATGCTCGTGTGGGTGTTACTCTCTTCACAACAGAGAAGGAATCAAGCAATAGAAATCCCAGATGAAAGCCACAGACTCTCAGTAGAGGACTGCAACAATGGAGACATCACATTTGCTAGCATGAGGGCCATGCTTTTACACTGCTCACACGTCACCTGGCGAGATGCTGCTGGAGCAGGTGGCATTGAGGAGATGAGGCACTGACTGGTGGAGGGGATGACAAATGAGACTTAGTGGTTAAGGAAGCAGACAGAAAGATGGCAGCCCCAAGATGTAGAGTTACTGTCTACAAATGGGCTTGGATGGGCTACTCTTGAAGAAAAAAACAAAAAAGGTAGATGGGAGGAGAAAGAACAAAACAAGAGAAACAGAGTTAGATCAGACAATTGTTTTCTCACCTGAGATAACTTCTACAAATTATGAATGAACCCTACAGACACACCATTTGTCTATCCACTGTCCTACTGACCCGGGTCCCATTTCATGGAAAGACTACCCAAGAGCCAAGTTTAGGAGGCAAAGTCAGTGTGCTGACTGTGTTATGAAGGCACCGTCTTCCAATACCACATTTTCATAATTATAACAGAAAGGCGTAAATTTTCTAATGCATGGCAGTTCAAAAAGTAATCAAGGGAATGAGCCGGAGGGCTATTTTAATGTATGCAAAGCTAGAGACCCACAGTAAATGGGAGGTAAGCTACAATGAATGCAAAGTAATGCACACATACTACAGTCCTGGTCTGATGAGGGACGGCTAAAATTAACACCCAATTAATTTCCGAATTGACAAACAAATGAAACCCATAAATCTACTTTCTCATTAATTTTCTTGTGGTATAATTTAAAGCAGTAATATGAGGGCCAAAACTGAACATTATCCATCATAAATATCAGAAAGATAGCACTGTAACACCATAAATTATGCATATTACCTGTTGTTAAAAATGATTTATGTATTATCAACTTTATCATGCACCATAGATGTCTATCTACATGTATCTTTAAAAATCTGGAATTTCATTTAGCCCCTCTGGAAAAAAAGTTCAGGAGCAATGAAATTGTCAAAAGCATGTTTTAAAAAAAACAAAACCAAAACAAATGTGGCCACTCATTTAGCCATACAGGAGATCAGGGTAAAACTGGAATCATTCCAGGTCTCAGGTGAGTAGAGGCTAAGAACCCATGGAAGTGAGGAGTCGGGCCTCCCCGGGGAGGAGAAACAAACCAGCTGTAGGGGCACCCCTCCTAGAGAACACAGCATCTGTGTCCAAACGGCGCCACTGACCTGTCCTGCCCTCTGGAACGCAGGAGGTGCAGGGCTTGGTACACATAAGCAAAGGCAAGATGCATTTGAATGCATCTGACATGGCCAGTGGGGATCATCTATAGCTATGATGACCAACGCAAGCAAGGAACACCAAATTGGCAAAAACTTAGAAAACCCATGCTTATTTTCAATAATGTAATACGGCAGCTTTCTTGCCTTCAAAAGAGGAAGAAAAGAAATAGGAACTAACTTGTATTTATCAATTAAACCAGGAATAGTTTATATTTATCAATTAAATGGAAGAAGCATTCAGATTAAAATAGTTTGCTTGTCCACTTTCCCAGCTCCATTTGTTTAATAAGAATAATAAATAAATACATCTTTTATCTCAAGTTTAACTTTCAGGTATGCCTTGCACATAACAAGAATTTAACACATAATTACTAAATGTCTGACTAAATGATTAAATGACAGAAAATTCCAAGGCCAACCTCTTGATCAAATGAGATCAAGGGCTTGTGCTGGCCTCCAACTTTTATATTCCAACTTTAAAAATACTCTATTTCCTGTACACTTCTTTAACTGTTTTGGTGTTCTGAAACTCCAAAAGTAACAAGCCATTAATTAAATCTGTTAGGTCTTAAGAGAAGTAGGATGATCTCATTAAACATTGAAAGATAATCAACCAATGAAATTTCCTACAAAAACCCACTGGAAACACTGAATATATATATGGACAATTCAGATGGGCTGGAGAAGGTAGACAATGGGATGTTTAATTTTCCCTGTAATTCATGACTCAGAATAGAGTTGGCGGGATAGGGTGGTAATAAAATAATGTTCCTAACAAAAGCACAGGCTTCCCCCTTCTTCACCAGGCTTTCAATGTGAAGACAGGAGACTTCATATTTCCAAGGAAAAAAAGGATTTCTGCATTCCAATGCCAAGGCAGTAAAGTTGTTCAGAGCAACTGTAAATGTCTTCTTCTTCAGAACTGTCTTCATCAAACTTTCTTGGATAATGTAATCTTTATAAGACACCAATGAGCGCAGATAACAAGTTGACCCCGCTCCAAAAATTACAGATGTCTAAATTTATATTTTTTAGCTTTTCAGCTCTGGTGGGTCTTGGTTCGCTTCTTTCCTAATAGACAAGAGTTTAAGTGCCGTAATCATAGCAACTGTGGGCAAACGAGGGAAGTTAGAAAGAAGCCGCTCTAGGAAACAAGTACAAAGCAGAATGCATACCCACTCCCTCGCATATTAATCCTGAGGAGCTCAAATAATTAAATAGAGACTGAAAAGGAGCTTTGCCAATCCAGTGCTAGGCTGTTTGCTTTGCCACAAGGAAGCCTCTGAAGGTCAGGCATGATGGGGCCAGGTGTTCTGGGGAGCGTAATTAAAATGCATTTTTACAGAACAAAATAGATTTTAAGTTTGAGAACTAACAAAGCCCGCGGAACTTTAATCATTTGAACATTCAAACAGCTGAATTCTCACAAATAGCCCAGTGGAATAAAGTGACCAACAACCAGTTCAGAAAAGTCTTTTTTTTTTTTTCATTTCTATATTTTCTATCATTTAATGTACATGAGGCCAGGTTCATAACATCGATTAATGACTGGCGTGATCTATGACACACTTCACGTATCTCCCGCTTTGGCTCAAGCCCCTCACCGCTCTAGTGGCCAAAGTGAACAATATGTTCACAGCATCATGGTAATGTAGTGAATGTGGGCCATCAGAATTCTGTTGCTTGCATTTCTCCGTTGTGCAAAAGGAACAATTATTTAATTTTATCCTTCAAAAACTCCAATATACATATATGTATTTTCCCCCCTGAAACTTGCTCTCACAGACAGATGAGCAAGGCTTCTCTGACATAAAAGACCACCATTTGCCTCTGCAGGTCATGACCCTCCAGCCTCCACCCTCACCCTGGTCGGTGTTGTATCTTTGTAATTTACAGCAAATGCTAGGAGAGCATGCCTCATATTGAAACACAAGGCAAATTCAGAAACAGCAACAAACAATAACTTAAAAAAAAATGATGATATGATGCGAGCTGAGAGTTTTCTCTACTGTTTGCAAAACATGACAAAGGCCAGGCTAATGTTCAGGTCTTATCTAAGGTGGCTCCCAGTGTCCAAGGGACAAGCGTCATGTGCACACATCAAACTAGATAAAGAGCCACATGCTTGCTTTACTTAACTAGAAATGATACAAAGCATAAACTCACTTTAAAATGGACAGGTAAGAACCACAGGTAAGAGTAAAAACACTGGCTTTTAAAAATACATTATGCATATTAACTGTGTAGTTTCTTCCCAGTTAAAATATCTTCATTTATGGCAGGGGGGATTTATTCAGAACACATCAAAGTAAAAGTTAATCCTCCCTTCTCAAACTTGACAAAGAATACATGCATCCAACAGGATCATATCAAGCCTACAGGACAACACGCAAGATAGACACAGTAACACAAAATCCAAGGATTGTACCTTTCAATGGTGACTGCCTTGTTCATAGTACTAGACTTTTTCTCCTACACCTTCTAAGTCCTTGTTTGTTGCACAAAGAAATTTCTAGCCATCCGATGCTCTATTACTGAGCTAGTGGCCTTTCAGGAGAGCTCTCTCCCTTCAGAAAAAAGCAAACAACTGCATAGATATCATTACACTAAGGAAATCTCTTAGAAAAACCAAACAACTTGCTAATCTCACCAGCCCCTTCATCCAAGCAAAAGATAAGAAAAGCAAACCTAAGTCTGTTTCAACCACATTCCAGGGACAAGTTCCCCTTTTTCTTTCTTTATCAAAATTCTAGCATTTAAGTTTGTGTGTGTGTGTGTGTGTGTGTGTGTGTGTGTGTGTGTGTGTGTCTGTTAAACAGACCTTGCAGGATAAACTGTTGCTCACACCCGCAAACAAAGCAATATCTGTTTAATAACGATTGCTGCCATGGGTACAGTAAACAAGGGGCCCAGCATTTGTGTTTATGAACAAACACATCATCTTACAAGAGCAATTTAACATTAACCAGGTGGAATAATCAACAGATTTCATAGGTGACACCAGGGGCAGGGCTAACGTAAACAGAACTGGGGAGGAGAAAGAGGCCACTCTTTGAGAATCAAGGTCGAGGTAAATGCATTACAGAGTAAACAGCTGGGAAGAAGGCAAGATAAACAAACAGTCATTCTTCTGACATTTAGAGAGGCAGAAAGGTTGTATGTTACATAGATCAGCTGCTGACCACCATGAAATCAAACCGGTTGGAGACCAAGCCTGCTTGTTTGCACAATGCCATGTTTGCTTATAAACAACAATTTGCTGTTACCAACATCACATTACTCATCATCATATAAGCCAGAGTGAAGCCAGTCAGATCCGCTTAACTCTTTACTGGTGACATTACTTAGAAATTAAAAAACAAAAAACAGGCCCCTTTAAGAAAAAGAGGTCAGTCACCCCAAAATAAGACCAAGAGACCTCAGTCAATACCCTTTTATTTCCTGGCTTGCAGATAAAAATAAAGCATCCACATGGTTTAAACTACTAAAGGTTGGATTTGAAAACAGCTTTAAAACACTATAATGTTTTCATGCTTCAGTAACTCTGCATTCATTTCTTGGGCTCATCTTCTTTTATCAATGAAATATATGGGTCAAACACAGATTCGAATCTTTAATGTTTCATCCAGAAGGAAAACCTTAATGCTCCAGTCTCCCCATATCAAGCTTCTATTCTAAGATACCTTTAAGCCCAGTGGGCCCACAAACAGATGCAGAGCATTCTCAACTACTCTGCAAAAATCCAACTATATCAGTTTATGATGTTTTCCTTACAAAATATCAAAAAATAAAATAATCAGTTGATGTCCCATGTAACCACTCAGGGGTTCATTCTGTCAGCTTATCAATAAAATCTTAGCTCTTCAAAGCCCAGAATGAACAATAAGTTCGGTGTGTCCCTAACAAAAGTGTTAAGAAGAAACGTTTAATCTCTAAAAATTTCCCTGATGTGTACTACCACATAAAGCAGCTTACTGTGTGTTATAAGAAAGTTACCATGCCTTATCAGAGATACTATATTTAGAAACACAATCTGCAATTAAAACATTAGTTTCAATCTATTTTACAGATACTTTAACACCATTAATTTAATTTTGATACATGTGAAAAACCTCCTTCCATTACTTAAAATTTAATAAGCAAAACATACTGAAAAACAGTTTGGTAATTTATCTATATCTTACACTTATAATCAGTTAGCTAATTTTTTTAAATTCTGCGTGATGTCAGTGCAAAGTGCAGCAAAACACTGTCTGCTGGATATCCAAAGGATATTAAAAAAATAAAGATACACCTAAGTGGATTCTGGCAATTACATGATTAACAATCAGGTTATTGGAATTTTCCACTCTGTCTAAAAAGAAAGTAACAAAAATTGTGTTGGTCTGCCCCAACCCCCACAACAGATATCCCCCTCCGGAGTTCCACTGTGAATAAACTCCTCAACCTTCTCTAGCTGCTCTTGTTTCCAGGCCTTGCTTGAATTATCTAATCTTTGTTCTGCAAACCTAAAGTCACAAAGTAACTAGTGTGTTGTCTTTCATGTTTTTGTTTTGTTGCTCTGTGGTTTGTTCCCTAAGTCCCTCTCTGCCAACCATCATCTTTCCCCAAATCAACATAGTCCCTGAGGCCTCGACAATGTCAGGGGAAGAAAATTTCCACTGAGCATTCAGTGCCCTGGTAGGAGGCCATTTTTCAGGCTCAAGGACCTGTTAACACCTGATGGACATGCAGGGAAGGGACATCAAGAACTTCCCTTAAAAGCCCTCTAGGGCTGGAGCTGTTCTACTGCCCTTGAGAAAGAAAATCAGACTTGCTCAACTGATTGATGATGCAAGTCCGGCTGCTGGAACAACTAACAGAGAGAATCTTCCTCTAATGTTTTGAGAACAGAACGTTCTCAGATTCCGTGCTCACTACCCTACGGATGACTAGGAGGTAGAGAAAAGTGAAGGGGCTTCTATAACCAACACTCCAGTGAAAACCTAAGAGAAAAATAAAATGAAAAAGTCAAAGTGGAGGGCTGTGTCCTGGTATCCTCACTGTCCTGTCTTCAGGAGAAAATGCTGATGATTCACTCTCTGCACTTCAGCCCTTGTCCAGTTCTCCTGAGCTTCAGTTTTTATTTTCTTTTCCTGAACCCTGGATGAACCAGAATATTAGTAAAGGATTATAAACATAGTTGACAATTCTAAATGGTAATCCAAAGAGTTGTAACAATTTCCCTTCATAAAGGGAAATCATAATTGAGTCCTGGAGTTTTGAAAGCTAGGCTAAACCTGGGCATAAATCATTGCTTGAATGGGGAACTCTTTTCTGTTTGAAGATGGTTTCACCTATTCCTTATCACGAGCAGGATAAATAATGTGTCTTCTTTCCTCTTCCCCAGCAGTGGTGTTAAACTTGCCCTAACCCACATTTAGTTCTATTTTTCCATTTTTATTTTTGAGATGGAGTCTTGCTCTGTTGCCCTGGCCAGAGTGCAGTGGCGCAATCTTGGCTCACTGCAACCTCTTCCTCTTGGTTCCAGTGATTCTCCTGTCTCAGCTTCCCGAGTAGCTGGGATTACAGGTGTGTACCACCAAAACTGGCTAATTTTTGTATTTTTAGTACAGACAGGGTTTCATCATGTTGGCCAAGCTGGTCTCCAACTCCTGACCTCAAGTGATCTTCCCCCCTCGGCCTCCTAAAGTGCTGGAATTACAGGTATAAGCCACCATGCCGGGCCCACATTTAGTTTTACTTCTATGTACCCAGTTTACTTTTTTTATTCCCCATGAATCCCAAATTGTAAAAGTTTTATTTTTAAAAAAGTACATTAAGAAGGCTTTTATATAAGCTGTTCAACAAATTATTTTTAAAATAGAAAATAGTTCTAAGGAGGCCTTGGGCTAACTCAAGATTGGGAAGGACTGATTTTTCTTTTCACAACTCCTCCCCAGAATGAAAATCTTACAAATTCTGAGAATCTCAGAAAGGTTGTGGCATCTTAGTGGACACCGGAGCTAGTTTCCCAAGCCCCATGCATTCACTTTTACTTCTATCTTCATTATTTTCACCATCTCCATCCACATCTACCATATTGTTATTTTAAAAAATCATTCACTTTTGATAAATAAATCTACCTTCAGAGGAAACTTTGTATCACTTCTTCAAATGGAAAACCAGTATGTAACCCTTTGTAGGTGAGAAAGACTTTTATAATGCATGTTATAAAACCTAACCAATGATATTAAATTCTGCTAGAACCTGCTGTTTCTCAGAGGCTCTGAGTGGAACCATGTTCTTTCTTTGTTAAATAATGAGCTTACAACTGGTAGAGACAGATTAAAGATACTAGTACCAAATTGAGACTTTCTCCTCGGCTTTATCAGAAGGATTAAAAAAGAATTGAAAATGGAATTGCTTCAACATTGAACCACAGTAATCCGAATTGGTGAATGATTTATGAGCCACCGAAAAATCCTCTCCAAACCTATCTGTGAGTGGTACAAGGCTCATATATTGGGCAACTGAGCTACAGGAGACTTAAGAGACCCTCATGAACCTCCACGCTATAATCTTGACCCTTAAGCACTGGATTCCTAACAGTGCAATTCACAAAGCACGTACTGAGGGGCTACATGGACATTTACACTGCTAAAGACATAATCAACCAAGAAGCCAGATTCTTTACACTTGCCCCCAAACCAAATGAGGCTCTTAGTTCATGGGTATCACGCTTGTAGAAGACACCCTAAAAACCAGTAGTTCCAACAATGAGCCTCCCATCCAGGCCTGCCTTTTCTCACACCATCAAAAAACTTGTGCATCAGCCACTTAAGTCATGTCGCCTTTCCACAATATAAGTTCAGAGTTTATTTAGTAGCAAGTAACTACTATAAGAACTATAAGCATATCATTCAAATGCTTTATTGGTCAAAAAGATGAATGCTTTTATTAATCCAACCTTTTTGTAATGGAGTGCCACTGATGACCCAGCATTAGCCTCATTCCCTGCTATGAATCACACTTCTAAGAGCTCATTTTGCCTTAAAATCTTAAGAAATTGCTATAATTTAAAGACATGGTGTCTACATAATGGGAAATGCTTCATAGATTGTATCATTTCAGAAAATACAGTATATTTTTATGGGAACAATGACATGATGCTAAGGAATTACAAAATGGGAATATATATATATGAATGAATAAAAAGAGAAAAATGTAAGCTTCCTTTCGTATTTGTAGCTTCCCACATCTGTAAACTTTAATCACTACCTTTGTGAAGTCCATTAATCCAAAGGCATGGGCATATAGTTTACATAGATTAAATCCAAAATAACACTCCCAAACAAATGAAAATTAAATGAAGGGAGAAACTCTAATGTAAAAAGAAAGATGTGGAAACACACGGTGTGTTTTAAGAAAATTCCATCAGTGGTATATTCCTCATTCATCATCTGTAATTCCTGTGCCTTGTTTGTCCATGTGAAGACAACTAAGGCAAGCCCTTCAGTAAAGGATTCAGGACAAACTACAGGCATCTGCCTATTTACATTCAGCAGAATTTTAACAATATAATGATGTCCTTAACACGTAAGACCTTTTCTCATTAAGCTACCCTTCAAGACCATTTAACACAGCTGAACACCATAAAGAAATGTATCTGAAAGAGTTTTTTCAAAATACAGAGCTAAAGTAAATCTTTTTTAAGGCACCCCTTCAATTTTTACCACCACACAATTGAAATGCAGCATACACATGGCCGGGCATGGTGGCTCACGCCTGTAATCCCAGCACTTTTGAGAGGCCGAGGCAGGCGGATCACAAGGTCAGAAGTTCGAGACCAGCCTGGCCAATATGGTGAAATCCTGTCTTTACTAAAAATACAAAAATTAGCCGGGTGTGGTGGTGGGTGCCTGTAGTCCCAGCTACTCGGGAGGTGGAGGCAGGTGAATCGCTTGAACCCGGGAAGTGGAGGTTGCAGTCAGCCAAGATCATGCCACTGCACTCCAGCCTGGGCGACAGAGCAAGACTCCATCTCAAAAAAAATAAAATAAAAATAAAATGCAACACACATATGTATATATTCAAATCTTACAAACACATAAAAATGGTAACATTGTGTTACATGATGAATGAAGGGTGCAGTGGGTTCCAATCAGGTACTACAATGATGAATGGATCTAGAGTGAATGGCTGGGAAGTACAAAGAATCAGTCGGCCTAAAAGTCAAGAATGCAGATATTGTCCCTACAGTTAGCAAGGATTGAACTTGGAATCTGAGAAACAGCCAGAAGCTGGTGATAAAGCGTACTTAGGTGGAGCTGGGACAAAAGCATCTGCCTGCTTGGTGAGAGGCAAGTCCAGCTCTGGCTGAGGGGCCCCTTCGCACAGAGATATGCTCCGCCCATCCATCCATGTGCTATCATGTGGTCTAGATAAGCACCTAGACCTTGGATCTCCCCCATGGGGAAGTGCTGAGCCTGGGAGGAGATTTAGAAAGAAACAGAAGTCCTTTATCAAGCTACCTTAATCATGCTGTCACGAACATGCCAACGAGAAAGACAGGGCTTGAGGTGCCCTGAATAGGTAGAACAGGTACCAACAGTGGGGCCACTTCTCTTTGCCTGCTGAGTGCTGGGGCCACTGGATGACTACAGGGTCAACGGCGGGACCATCTGATGTCTGATAATGCCAGATTCTCAACAGGATTCATTCATCAACTAAACACCCAAAGAAACTTTTGAAAGGGTGTTGCTACTCCCTGGCATGCCCATGGTAGCTGTGAGGGGTGGAGGTACTGGACATCTTTGGGACAGGAACAACACTCTAAAATAGGGAATTAAAATTACTAGTCTTCTTCACCTGTAAACGGAGACAACAGGGCTCCTAATAACGAGCATGCTAAATACCCGAGTTAAGATTCATCAAAGATCACAGCCATTGTTGATCACGTTCTCCCCCAAAAGAGAGAGAGGAGCGGGGGAGAGAGGATCATAACCTATGCACAACCAATTGATGAGAAGAGCCAGTGCATTTATCCAAGAGTAGACCCCTGTGGCACCTTCCATAGGAGACTAGTACAAGGGATCTGTCTCATGACAAGGGTTTCCAATAGAACCACATATACCTCCAACAGATGAGAAAGTGATCAACCTTTGCACTGCAACTGTGTTGCAGGCTATGACTACACAAAGCATGGTTCTGTGGACAGCCGCAAAGGCATCACCTGGGAGCTTGTTAGATATGCAAATTCCTGAGCCCATCTCAGACCTACTAAATGAGAACCTGCATTTTAAAATATCCCCAAGGTGATTCACATGCATATTAAAGTTTAAGAAGGCAGGTCTGGTGGAAAACAGGCAGACATACTTGGGTTTGATTTCTAGCTCAGCCAATTTTTAAGTTTTCAACAAGATATCCCACCACTCCCTATTCTCATTTCCTCATCTATAAAATCATGCTGTTCTGCATCTGATTTCACTCGTCCTTCTAAGCAATATTTATTCTATAGTTAATACAAAACATGCCAGGCCCTGTACTGAGTGTTAGGGTGCCAACATGGAACAAAAATCAATACAGTTCCATCAACATGAAGGTGATTGTCTAATCAAGAAGACACAGATTAATCAATTAGACATATAAATAAGTGGAGATTAGAATTGTGATAAGTGCTACCATGAAAAATGCACAGTGTTCTGAGAGCACAGAGGAATAATGTATGTAAAGTGTCTTGTATGTAGTAGGTGCTCAATAAATCACAGTGATTATTACTAGCTCATAAAACCCAGCCCTTTGGGAGGCCACTGCAAAATTCTCAAGTGCAAATACTCTTCTCCCCATCATAAAATGAACGTGAACTAAGACTGAATTCTCAGTTCAACTTAAAGAAAAAAATGTGTTTTGCTGCTGTCTCCTGGCTATATGAGGACTATAACATCAATAAAGTCAACATTTCTTCTAATGACAGCTTAGAGAGCAACACTAACTTTCTGGGTTATTGTTAAGAATCAGCTCTTGTTTACCAAGTTGTAGTTAAAGGGAAAAATGCAGAGCAGGGCAGAGGGTAATACTGCAAGCCAGCCCTGTTCAAAGCAGTCTTTGATGACCATTTTAAAGCCTCGAAATCTAAAGAAAATCTTTAATTGGCTTTTCAGCAGCATTTCTCCTTTGTATATGCAGTTTGTTGAAGTCAAGAATGTACATGCTAATAATTGCAGATAGGATTAGCATCCTGCACCTTATACTGTGGATACAAGTGGTTGATTATTAGTGCACCTGGCATGTGTCTATATAGCAAGAAAACTGGACTGAACAGGAATCAAACAGGGCTCCTAACCAAATCCCCATCACTGACAACTCCCACCCCAGGAGCAGAGGCGCCTTGAGTCCATCACACTGAATGAGAAGCTTGCACAGCACTGCACCTGGGTGTGTTCACTTCTCCTTAAAATAGCTCTCCAAAGTCCCACCTCTTCCTTTTCCTCATTTCGCGTGAACTCACAAACTTTACAAAAAATTAGCCGGGCGTGGTAGCGGGCGCCTGTAGTCCCAGCTACTCGGGAGGCTGAGGCAGGAGAATGCCGTGAACCCGGGAGGCGGAGCTTGCAGTGAGCCGAGATCGCGCCACTGCACTCCAGCCTGGGCGACAGAGCGAGACTCCGTCTCAAAAAAAAAAAAAAAAAAAAAAAAAAGAATTTAAGTATGATTGAATAAGTCTCCATGTATTTACAAATTTCTGGTTCTTTTCCACAAATGTGGCTTCCTTCCAACAGGTGTAGATTTGTGATGGGAGAATTCCGACCTCACCTTTATCTGAATGTCCGTCAACTCAAGAATGTCCAAACAGAATGGTTGATTTGAATGGGCTGGGAAGCTGGGGCAGCTGCAACGTGCTTCAGGTAAGCCCTCGAGATCTTAAGGTATAGTAGCCGCATGATACTGACCATCAGTTCACACACTGGGGCTCCTACTTTGATTTTTCTGAGTTGATGTATGTAAGATGGGATAGGACTAGCACCACTAGCAGCTTGGTAAGCAGACAAAAATGGGTGGTTTCCATTTTTATTGCCTGGAATGCGACGTACCTTGAGGATAATTTCCTTTGGGTCCAACAATTAAAAATGCAAAGTATGAGGGAAAAGGATACACCAGGAATTAAAAAAAAATCAGGGAAAAATATCTGCCTAACAATCTGTCCTTCTACAGCAGTCGTTCTCAACTGATGGTTAATTGTCCCTCCCCCACCAGGGGACATTTGGCAATGGCTGAGGACCATTTTGGTTGTCACACCTGGAGGAGGGGGCTTGTGCCACTGGTATCTGGTGGGGAGAGGCTGGGGATGCTGTCGGACATCCTACAATGCACAGCAGAGCCCCTACAGTAAAAATTACCTGGTCCACGCATCAAGAGTGCTGTGACAGAGAACACTTCTATAAGAATTTGTTCTATTTTATTTTTATTTTATTTTATGCTTTAATGTATTATTATTTTTTGAGATGGAGTCTCATTCTGTCACCCAGGCTGGAGTGCAATGGCATGACCTCGGCTCACTGCAACCTCCGCCTCCCAGGTTCAGGGGATTCTCCTGCTTCAGCCTCCCGAGTAGCTGGGATTACAGGCATGTGCCACCATGCCCAGCTAAGTTTTGTATTTTTAGTAGAGACGGGGTTTCATCATGTTGGCCTGGTTGGTCTGGAACTCCTAACCTCAAGTGATCCACCCGCCTTGGCCTCGCAAAGTGCTAGGATTACAGGTGTGAGCCACTGTGCCCAGCCTAGGATTTTGTTCTTTTTTTATTTAGGGATCAAAGCAATGAGTTCTACTTCTTGTTCAGAAGTAAATTTATTATGTTCCTTAAAACTTTAATGATTTGTGATTTTTTTTGCTTCTGTTTCTACTTCATAAATACTACCAAACTGAGCACCTATTATAGGTCAGGTTAGCCAAGACTTAGGTGATGCCCAGACATTTGAGTAGAGTAGTATATTTCAAGAGGCTGGGAGTGGGGAAGACAGAGATGGGCTGGGGCAGAGAAGCAAATAGGAGAAAAGAAGTGGCCAAGCTTGACAGAGAAGACTGGAGTTGGAACCCTACATTAGCAGGGAGCAGGGAAGGGCTGGGATGAAATGAGCTTTACAGGAAGTGAAATCTGATAGAAGTACTCAGGATGGGGCTAAAGCAGAGAGAATGAGGGACAAATTAGGACACTTTCATCCACTTCTCCCTGCTTCCAGAGTGCCCTGCTCATCGAACACTC
Organism: Pan troglodytes; assembly: GCF_028858775.2. Classification (NCBI taxonomy): domain Eukaryota; kingdom Metazoa; phylum Chordata; class Mammalia; order Primates; family Hominidae; genus Pan; species Pan troglodytes. Next base: position 75,211,859 of record NC_086015.1, read on the forward strand.
ATCTCTCCAAACTCTACTTCTCCCTCCAACAAGTAGGTTCGCCAATCATAAAATCATCTTCCTCAACCTCAAGGGTCTCTCCCTGGGATTGCCAGCTGCCTGAAAGAACTATACTTCATTGTGTCGACATCCTTCCCTCCCCTGGCTCCACCTCTGCAAGCTCGCTTCTGCCTCACCTCTTTGCTGAAACTGTCCCTATCATATTACTAATGAGCAGAGGTGACTTGAGTCCATCACACTGAATGGGGAAACTTGCATAGCACTGCACCTGGGTGTGTTCACGTCTCCTTAAAACAGCTCTCCAAAGTCCCACCTCTTCCCTTTCCTCATTTCCCGTGAACTCACAAACTTTAGGAATTTAGAATATGATGTAATAGGTTTCCATGTATGTACAAATTTAATGAAGGTAAGTAACTGATAGTGATGGTAACTCCAATGAGTTTCCAGTTGCTAAATTCAAAAGAGAGTATTCAACCCTTACCTTACTTAAACTTTGATGACACAAGACACTGTCATTCATATCATTTCTCTTGAAAAAGAAAATCTCTCTTCTGTTTGCCTCCAGGTTGTCCTCCTCATTCCTGGTTCTCTGGCGCTATCTCTGATGGCTCCTTCTCATCCTTTTTAATGAGCATCTCCTTCCTCTGCTCATTCTTCAATATTGCATCTTGTCTAAAGTTAAGGCCTCAGTGCTGCAAACTCTTAAAGCAGGGGTCTGCAAACTTTTTCTGTGGTGTTGTACAGTAAAATATTTTCAGCTTTGCAGGCCAGATGCTCTCTGTCCCAGCTACTTAGCGCTGCTGTTGTGGAGCAAATATAACCCAACCCATCTGTAAACAAATGGGTGTGGCTGTTTTCCAACTGTTCCAATAAAACTTTATTTACAAAACAGGCGACAGCTGGATTCAGCGCATAGAACTGTAGTTTGTGGGGCTCCTACTCTCAAGCACTATCCCTGGAAGTCCTTAACGTTTCTGTGGCTTCAACTCATGCCTGTATCCTGGTGATTCCTGAATTATTTTCCCCAACCAAAATATCTTCTCAGAGCTGCAGTCCCTTGTTCCTACAACCTTCTGGCCACTTCCACTTTGATGTCCTAAAAGAGCCACAAATTTTGCCTCAAACTGAAATTATTTATTTCTCCAAGCTCTAAAATCAAGCTAGCTCCTATTCCTGGGTTTTCAGGGAAAGAATCCTATTCCAAATAAGGAATTATCTAATAATCTTCCTTCTCTTTTATTTCCCATCTTACCAATTCCCACCCACACTACCTCCTATTTAAATATTATCTGCCTCTCCATACCTTGCCTGGGAGCATGCCCTCATCACATGCCCTCATCACTTTGTAATTCTGAATGTGAACAAATGCAACTCCTAGTCTGGCCATGCCATAGCCCATCTGATCATGTGACCTCACTTGATTTAAATCCTGGGTCTCTATAAGGCCTATATCCTCCAGGCCTGTTCTGTCCAACAGAAAAACCACTGGCCACATGTGGCTACTGAGCACTTGAAATGTGGCTAGAGTGAATATAGGACTAAATTTTTAATAAATGTGTGATTTTCATGAAAGTTTATTTAAATTTAAAAACCAATACCTAATTCAGTCATCAGAAAATGTTTAAGTATGTCTTGAACAACTTGGGTATGTGAATCTCCTCTTTTAACCGTAAGTTTTATGAAATCTAAATACAGATCAAGTATTTCCAATGAAATTTTAATGTCTGAATTGAGATGACTTTTCAAAAACTCAGTATGAAAGAAGAAAATGAAAATGTGTCTTTCATATATTTTTAATACTGATTACAAGCTGAAATTATATTTTGGGCAAGTTGGATTAAATAGAATAATACTATAATTTATATCTTATTCTTTTTACTTTTTTGAATGCAGTTACCAGAAAATTTACAATTCCTTGTGTGGCTCTCCTTTTATTTCTACTGTGCAGTGCTGCGTGCAGCACACACTTCAGGATCTGGCCTACCTGCCCCTGCAGTGCTCTCCCCACTCTCTCTCTCTCCTCTGCTTCCACCCTATCTATCTACACTGTAGCCACACTTAACAACCAGCTGCTTCTCAGGCATGCAGAGTACTCCAAGGCCTTTCTGTCTCTACCTCTCCGCCTCCACCATGAACTCTGGTGGGGCTGATTTCTGCTGAACCTCACAACTCACCTCTAGCCATGAAAGTTTTTGCAGACCACCTCCACCACCAGATCTGGAAGAGCCCCATCAAGTTTTATACTAAACTCTTGCAGAGTAATCATTATACTACATTCTAGTTTTCTGAAAGTTTACCTGTAAGCTAGGGATCATGTCTTGCCCCTAACAGGATACCAGGCAGTTTGATAAATAATTTAATGTCAGACGAGTGAATGAATGAATGAATGAATGAAATATTATACAGCTAGAATGAAAGACCTGGTAACTGATTATAGGAACTGAGGCAACATGAATGATATTTCTCAGCCCAAGTGACGCTTTTGTGAGAATGGCCAAGTGAGGGAACAGGCCATTTTCAGAGTAAAGCAGAAATAAAAACAAAAGCTAGCAGGGAGGCATCAACACAGAGGTGACACTTGAAAGGGAATGAGTCAGATGGTGAGGGGAGGGCCAGCACCCTGGCATACGCCTGTAATCTCTGCACTTTGGGAGGCTGAAGCAGGTGGATCGCCTGAGCTTAGGAGTTTGAGATCACCCTGGGCAACATAGCAAAACTCTGTCTCTATCAAAAATACAAAAAAAAATTAGCCAGGTGTGGCAGTGCACGCCTGTAGTCCCAACTACTTGGGAGGCTGAGGTGGGAGGATCACCTGAGCCTGGGAGGTGGAGGTTGCAGTGAGCCGAGATCGCACCACTGCGATCCAACCTGGGTGACTGAGTGAGACCCTGTCTCAAAATAAAATAAAATAAAATAAAATAAAATATTATGAGGAGAAAGGAAGGGTCCTCAGAACAAACCATAGGTAATTCCTGTACTTAGGAAACAGGAAGAATAACATTTACTAAGTTCTGGTCCTCACAACTACTTTGTGAGGTACATATTAATCCTCTTTTTTTTTCTTTTAAAGAAGAAAACCTGTAGGCCAAGAATACTTAGACTTAGACACACATATATAAAGCTAGCAGACAAAAATATGAGCATCAAACTCATCCAATCTCTACCCACTACATTTTAGAGCGGGGTCCCCAGCTCCCCAAGGGTCTGGGGCCTGTTAGGAACCGGGCGGTAAAGCAGGAGGTGAGCAGCAGGTGAGTGGGCATCACCGCCTGAGCTCCGCCTCCTGTTGGATCAGCAGCTGCATTAGATTCTCATAGGAGCAGGAACCCTATTGTGAAACGTGCATGAGAGGGATCTAGGTTGCTTGCTCCTTAATCATCCCCAACTCTTCCCCTCTCCTGGTCAGAAAAATTGTCTTCCACGAAACTGGTCCTTGGTGCCAAAAATGTTGGGGTCCACTGTTCTAGAGGCACATTCCAGGGTAGAGTCTTGGAGAGTGACAGAAAACTTAGAAGGGAGTTTCAAAGAAGGAAGAGGTGGCTAATGGTTTCAAGTGGCTTAGAGAAGTGGAGGATGATACGAAGATGGCGAAGCAAAAGGGAGATCCCCCATCCAACATCAAATACCTTCATCCTTCTGCCCTCCCTTCTTTCCTTCTGAAAATAAGAGGCTGTTCACTTTCTACATTCACTCCGAAACCTGTGTCTTCCAGGCTTATATTCTTCCAGCACCAACCTCCTTCTCTCTACCGCATCTCTACTGCCTCCCTCATTTTAGTCTATATATAAATATAATCAAGGCACTCAGACCAAAACTATTCTGGGTTACTCTTCTGTCCCTCTAGTTCCCATCCTGCAACCTCTTTCCTCCATGAAGCTAAGCTTTTTGGAAGGGTCCTGTCTCTATGTTTCTACCTCTTACTTACAACTCTGCGTTGCAGACTCAATGCTTATGGCTAGGACAGTAGCTCCTCAACTCTGAAGCCAATCAGAACAAAGTCCTTCGTCTGGGTGCAGTGGTTCACACCTGTAATCCTAGCACTTTGGGAGGCCGAGGCAGGCGGATCACGAGGTGAAGAGATCGACACCATCCTGGCCAACACGGTGAAACCCTGTCTCTACTAAAAATACAAAAATTACCTGGGCGTGGTGGCGTGAGCCAGTAGTCCCAGCTACTCAGGAGGCTGAGGCAAGAGAATCGCTTGAACCCGGGAGGTGAAGGTTGCAGTGAGCCGAGATTGCGACACTGCACTCCAGCCTGGTGCCAGAGCGAGATTCCGTATCAAACAAACAAACAAACAAACAAACAAACAAAAACCCAAGTCCTTCACCCAGATCCATGAGAGGGGCTGGGGCGGAACCCTGGAGGCAGCATTCACAACACGCTGGTGGTCCCTGGACACACCCGGTAACACTGCCGAGCCCAAGAGACCAGAGGGTGTATGTCACACCTGACACTGGAGGCCACTTTGAAAATTCTTCCGTGGCTTCCCTGATAGCACATCCTCTGGTGCTCAGCCTGATTCAAAAACCCTTCACTCCCTTGGTATTTTTATTTTTATTTTTATTTTTTTGAGATGGAGTCTCGTTCTGTCGCCCAGGCTGGAGTGCAGTGGCGCGATCTCAGCTCACTGCAACCTCTGCCTCTCAGGTTCAAGCAATTCGCATGCCTTAGCCTCCAGAGTAGCTGGGATTACAGGTGCCCGCCACCATGCCTGGCTAACTTTTGTATGTTTCGTAGAGATGGGGTTTCACCATGTTGGCCAGGCTTGTCTCGAACTCCTGACCTCAGGTTATCTGCCAGCCTCCTGCCTCCCAAAGCCTTGGTCTTTTTCAAATACTTCACTGTCTTCCCCAACCCATTCGCTGTTGGTGTTCCTCAAGGTCCCCTTGCCCTCCACATATACTTCACCTTTGCCTACTCATTGATGATCACAGATTGGATCCCCAACAAGCCCTTCTCTCCTTTACCGATTATTTCTACCACTTAAGTTCATCAGGCTCCCAAACTCAACATTCTTTCCTCCAACCTGCTACTTTGCCTCATCAGGGAAAGGTCACTGTCAACTCCTTTGATGTTCAGTCTTTCATCAGGACCTGGCAATTCTTAATCTTATATATTGAATAAATTTTTCCCCTTTCTTTTCATCACCACTACGATCATCCAGCTGTCATCATCTTTCTCCTGAAATCCTCAAAGAACCTTCAGCTGAACCACAAACACCATTAAAAACAAAAAACATTCTGATCAAGTCACTCCCTTGCCAGGAAAGCTCCCCAAGCTCCCCCATTCTAAAAAGAGTCTCAACTCCTTTGAATGGAATAACAGGTCTCCTGTATAATTTCCCAGACTTCTTTCCTGCTTCCTCCTCCACGAACCCAGCACTTTTCCTAGTTAGTTGCTGTTTTCCAAACATACCTTACTCTTTCATACCTACATTATGCTATTCTCCTCCTCTTGGAGGCACCTTTTTTCCTACATTGACCTGAATTCCTATGAATGCTTTCAAACCCAGTTTAAATATTACCTTTAAAAAGAAAATATTTCATTCTAGCCGGGTGCGGTGGCTCATGCCTGTAATCCCAGCACTTTGGGATGCTAAGGTGGGTGGATCACAAGGTCAGGAGATCGAGACCATCCTGGCTAATATGATGAAACCCAGTCTCTACTAAAAATACAAAAAATTAGCCGAGTGTAATGGCAGACGCCTGTAGTCCCAGCTACTCGGGAGACTGAGGCAGGAGAATGGCCTGAACCCAGGAGACGGAGCTTGCAGTGAGTCGAGATTGCACCACCGCACTCCGGCCTGGTGACAGAGCGAGACTCCGTCTCAAAAAAAGAAAATATTTCATTCTAAAGTACTCGAGATGCATTTTATTTTTATGCTGACCAAAGGTCAGGTTCATTGCAATATGACAGTGACCAGATGGCTCTCCGCTCAGGCCAGGAGTACCCCATCACTGCTTCAGTAAAGCCTAATAGTACTGGATACTTAGGAGTCACTCAGCAGAAGTTTGCTGGATGGATGGATAGGTGGATAGGTCATGGGCAATGGAAGGATGGAGAGTCTAGGCTTGGATAATCACACTCCCTAGTATGGCAGCTGGTCAGTGAGTTGCTAATTTCTTCCTCCTCATAGACTAAGGAGGTGATCAAAGAAGAAGAAGTTGGAGATTCTGAATTTAGAGGAATTAAGATTAACGAGTTGTACCATCTGTATAGTAAAAGAAGAATCAAATCATCTGCTGAAATCTGGTGAGGATATAGCAGAGGCTCAAGGGTGGTGGTCAAGTTCTAGGATCATCACTGTAGTGAACGAGAGGACTCTAAAACCATAAACACTGGGATTGATGAGCCCATGAGGGATTGCTCAGTTACGTCTAGGATGCAGAACTGCATACAGGGACTCAGCATGGTTTTGGGAGAGCTACCAGCCATACTCATTCCCTTAGGAAGAAGAGTAGATATGATCGTAGATGGAGTTGAGGGTTGCGAGAGCCACTGCAGTGGCAGAAGAAGGGATAAGGGAGGGAGAGATGGTATAGAGGGTACTACTGAAATGGCTACTTATGGACTCTCTGCTGGGTGTGGAGGGATGTGGATACAGGACAGTGATTAAGTACAATCCGCACAAGTGATGGGCAAGAGGCAGAGATGGGAAGCTGTGATCAAACGGAGGACTGGAAGTGTCTCAGAAAACATACATAGCAAAAAACCAGTGAGACTGGACAAGCTTCTAAAATTATCCAGCAAGTCAAAGGGAGAGGGCCCAGCACCCAGCACAGTGACACATAGTAGGTGGACATTTGTTGAATAAACGAATCAATGACCAGATGGGACAGAACCATCCCCTCACCCAGTGGTTCTATGTGAGTTGCCAGCATCAAATTAGAAAATAATCACAGATTAGCACTGTAGGCCAAGGACACCCGACAGACTGGTTGTTGTGACAAGGTTATATTTGACATTATTCTAACATGATAATGTAGGCGATGTGTTTAAGAGAATTAGAAATACTCAGCTACAACGGTACCCAAATCTGCCAGGACTTGGCACATCACAGTCAATATTTTGAATGAGTGAATGAGTGCCTAAGTGGATGAATGAATGATAGAATATACGTGACCTATATAATACCTGCAATAAAACACAGCCACCTTCAAAACCACACTCAAGGAACAATATTCACAAAGCCAGACTGAACAAGCAACATTGGATAAGGAGTTAAGGCATCTTGTTTCTCAAAAATTTCAATGATACAAAGGCACTAGCTGGGAGGCGGCAGTGTGAGAGAAGTAAAGATGCCTGTGATTCTGTTGCCATGTTATTCCAACACGTTTGCGGCATAAATGCTAAGCTGTCAATCCCCTTTGCCTGGATAGCCACAGTTCAGAAGTGGCTCAATCTGATCAGCAGTGAGCTCTCTATTTAATACCTCTTACTTCATAAACTACTAGTGTAGCTCAATTCTCTGAACAACTGGAAAGGAAACAGAGCTGATAAGAGAATTAATACTTTCTTCCCAAATCACATCATCTAGGATAATAAAAGCATGTTAAACAAATAACTCTTAAAAGAAGTAGGAGAAAAACATTTTAACGTGAAGCTCTAAGCGATATTGATGTTTATAATTATGACGAGGAAGGAAAAAAATTTCTGAGCTAAGTCATAATTGCTAATGCTACGGATTTGTTCCCTGTAGAATTCTGTAAGATAAACAGAGATTTGCATATTTTGAAGGTATTTTGTCTGTCTGTTAAACACTCCTGTTACTGTAAAGATGTTTTTCCTTGCCAGGAATAGCTAGCTATTTTTCTCATCTCATTTCTAGTTCTCTGCCCACTTGCTTTCCCCTCCCTAGGTTTTGGGAGTTCTCCCTCAAATACTAATGGTGGAGGAAACAAATCTTTTGAACAGTGGAGACATGAACAGAAACCCAATCACATCTATGGAAAGGAGCTGGATATGAGGACATATGAGTGCAGAGGAAGAACGGGTGCAGCAAAGAGAGACTGGGCACAGGGGCCCAAGACGGACTGAGAAAAATCATGTCTTCAGATATTTAGGCAACACTGAGTTTCAGAGGGCTTACCAAAAAAAACTTTCACTTTCTAGAAACAAATGGTAGCTTTGCAAGCTGAGTGATGCCAAGTTTTAAACAGCCTGGTTCAGATTCAGGAGAGACAGGGGCAGAGAAAAAACTTCTGAGACACTACTTCTATTTTTACAGTCACTTTGCTTAGACATCAAGGGCATGGGCACTTTTTTGGCAGCCTGTGCTGCTGGACGCCTCTGAGGAAAAGAAGTTGAAATTACATCAATTGAATCTTCCCATTTCCTAGAGCTAACTCAAGTCCCTCTGGTTAGGAACTGGTGTGTCTTGCTTTGGCTCTTGAGGTCTGAAATGGTAACAATCTTGGGCTCTTTCTTGCAGGGGAGGCTGGGATTCTTCAAAGTACAGATCCTTGTTCTAAGCCTAGATGGATGAGGCTGACATCAGAGCATTGCCTTTTCAGTTTGGGCTACTTGTCTCAGGCCCAGATGTGACTCCTGTCAGCCTCACTGCTCAACTCCACCCGGCAGCCATCCTGAAAATGCCCGTCACCTATGCAAGAGCCTCTTCCAGGCACAAGTGATGGCAGGGTCTACTCTGGGGGTCCCTATTGCTTCCCGGGGTTCTCTCTCTCTCTTCCTCCTTCCAGAACTCTCTCTCTCCTGTCTCTCTCCCTCTCACTCCCTCCCTACCCCCTTCTGCATCTCATTCTGGCTCAATCTCTTTCACTCTGTCTCACCCTGTCACACAGTCTCTTTCCCTTTCAGTTTGCCATCTTCCTCTTAGTATCCCTTTCTCTCTGCTTGTCATTTTCCTCTCGCAGTCTTGCTCTCCACCTCCATCTCACATCCTGTCTCTCTGAGTCTCTCTTTTGCTCACTCCCCGCACGCACTACCTTGCTCGTTCTCAGGCTCCCTGCAAGGGCACTAAGTGCGCTGTCACCGGCCAAGAAGAGGGATCCTGTACAGTCACACTGGTCAGACTGGGGTAAGAGCCAAAGCACGCAGGATGTCAGACGGCGGCTGACAGTCCCCTCTGATGACAGGGCAGAGCGCACAGGACGACTCTGGTTTGGCTGTGGGTGGGGAGAGTCATTTTGGTCTTCGTGGTAATGGCGGTGCCGGGCCTCCTGGACCACATGAGAAGGCTGGTGCGGTTCTAGCGATGCAGTGGTTCTCACACTCTTAGTCATCCTTCCACTGACACACGGTGGCTCAGAGCCCACTGCAGTCCCCTGCTCTTGTCTAAGTCTGCCTTTACAGCCCCACAGGCACGCGACCATGGTGACGTCGGGCAGCTTTTATGATCCTCATGTCTCCTCGGATTCCCTTCCCACACAACTCTAAGATTCGGAACACAAATAGCGTTTACGTGAAGACCACGACCACAGGGCATCCGAAATTACCGTGTCTTCCTATTGGAAGCAACACAGCCCTCTGATATAATGAGTCTGTAAACATACACTTGTCAAAACAAATTGAAAACACTCTCCCGCCAAAGAAACCCCCCACAAAACTATTAGTCAATTTGAAATTATTCTAAGGTCCAGCTTAGTCTAGAGCTTATCTAACGGTCTATTGAGTTCTCAGTAAGTCATGTGAAAGGAAGTCCTATGATAACATTTCCTGAGACTTCTAGACATTTGATTAAGGAGTTATAAATCTTACAGTCTGACTTGTCACAAGCAGAGTGAGATTACACCCAGGGCTGTCAAGATTAAGTAAACTTGTCTTGTTCTCTTACAGGTCTTTCTCAGCCTTGTACCATAGATTAAAGATTTGTTTTGAGATTAAAAACTGGTTACCATCATGCTCAATGTTTAAAAAAAAAAAAAAAAAAAACAGTCAAAGGAGTATAAAGTGACAATTTTCAATCTTCACATCCTGAAACGTATTTACCTGCTATTCATCGGCAAGATTTTAATAAGCAGTAAGTAAAGAGGAAGGAGGATTGCCTTCTGGGCTAGTCCAAAACTGTTGCCAGATTAATTCATTACAGCTAAAATGAATAACTATATTAAATCGAAGAATGTGTATGAGCTATGCAGCTCCCGATCTTCCAGTAACCAATTCCAAGAATGTGGTGGAATCAAATCAATATCATGGTGGGGCGGGTGGGGGGCGGGGGAGGTGTCCAGAAACCTCTTTGCAGAAGCCCCTGTCAAATTCTATTGCTAATTTTGAATTGACACATTATTCTAGGAATGACCAGCAGTTACTATCAGCAAACCTGTGGAGACTGAGGTTTGAATCCAACACATCACGGAAAGAGAGGATATTTAGGGAGTTCTAGGTCACTGGGATGCTTCCTCAGTTTAGTGACAAGAGATTTGGTACCTAAGTGGAGAACTTACTGTTTTCAATTCTCTATACGCACCGAAATTATTGGGTTAAATAAAGACATGACAAGCCATAAATCAACCTGCTTTTTTTTTTTCCTGTGGAGTTTTTACTCAGGTGTACTCTAAATGTGCATTAAACTGCAGCTCCATTAAGCAGTTACAATGAAGGTAAAGGGCACAAGGCTAAACACCACAGGACCTTGTATGGATCTCATAGCTTTAATGGAATCAGGTTTTTAACAACTCTTTTTTCGTTAAATACAGTCAGTGTCAGGAAGATGCGTCCCACTCATAAAGCAGCGCAATGACAATGTACAGTGGCACTAACACAAGGACATAGTTCATCATGACATTTCCAGCAATTCCCAACTGATTAGGGTCATTATGTTGGAGGTCTGATTTATGTTGTCATTTCCTCTCACCGATCCTGCATCAATGAATCTTAATGAATTGGTAAATAAGGGTGAAGATTACACTCTATGACACTGAAACATTCCTCATTCTCAACACCCGAGATTTATGTAGCCAATTAGTGACTAACAGAGAAAATTGGCTGGCAGAAAAATAATATTCTTTATGGTACAAAATGGAAAAAGCTTTCTCGTTGAAGGGCAATGCCACAGCAAAAGTCCATAAAGTAGCTTGATATGTGGAAACACAAAAGATGTTTAAAATGTGCTCTAAGAGGGTTTCCTAGTAAAATGCTTTTACTGTTGGTGGTTTTTTTTTTTTTCGATGTCTCATTTTTAAAGGTTATTGGTTTAATGAGCAGACCTGTATTTTATAAAGGGGGAAAGTTGGCCTTTTAGGGGGAAAGAGTTAAGTACACCCCTATATTATACAAATGCTAATGCTTTGTATTTACTGGGAGAATGGGAAAAATAAGCAAAGACGACACCAGTTTTTCCCCCAGTTTTAGCCGAGATACCAGTTTCTCCTGACTTCTTGCAGACAGGTAGCCATAATGATTTGTACATAAGCAGAGAACATTAAAATCTTTCATTCTGATTAATTACTAGTAAGTGTACTTAAAGTACTGAGCATGTTTCAAATACCAGAACTTTTTAATTTAAAAAATAGCCTAATCATTAACACAGAAATCACTCCACTTACTAGTATTATTTTACATTCACCTGTTCCTGACCTCATTATAAAACCAGATGAAATGACTGTCATAAACAGGAAAAAAAGGTAAAAATTCCCCAATGAAACATAATTCAGAAAATCTTGGCTTCACCTAGTGCTTGAAGCGTAACCCTATGGAGTGTGTTCATGAATGCAAAGCATAGCTTCAGAGTCATTACTGCTTAAGTATATACTTAATGTTGAATACTGTCAGGGAAAAAAAGGGTTCTCAAAATCCACGTATTTATTCAGATTTCATCATACAGGCTCCACACTATCCTAGTAGAATATGCAAATGGGCCGTGTCTCTTTCTTTCAGCTGTTTTCTAGTCAGTGTCAAGAATGGAGCTTTGAAATTTAAAAAAAATAAAATAAACGCCGGAAGTTGGATCAGCTACAATGGGTTCTCCGTACACCATCTCATTAAAGGAACCCACTGTCTAGTAAACAACAACAACAAGAGCTAATCTGCACTGACACAGGAGCCCATTCTGTTCAGTTCTGGAAAGCTCCACGGCCACTCGAGTATCCTCCTTAAGGGTTACTGCTTCGTCAAGGACTTAGGGATGATTGTGCCACTTCTGTCAAGCTCAGATCATCTCAGTGGCGCTGCAACCTCCAGGACTCCCTGGAAACTTGCTACTCACAATTAGAGCTCCTAAGGCAGCCTCAAGTGCTACAAGGTGTGCCACACAGCAGGGCTGCAGGAAAAGATACCAGCAGCCAAAGCAGACACCACTGGGGAGGGGTGGGTGGGGGATAAAGGAGAAAAAGACAAAACGAAACCTTGCAAAGGCCGCAGGCTTACAAGAGCGTCACTGTGCGGCTGTGAAGTGTTCAGAGATGCCAAGCAAACTGTGTAGCTTTTCAAATGGATCGCTTTCTTTAAAAACTGCTGTTCTTTGAACCAATTTCTCATAGAACAAATGCAGTGAAATTCTAAGGGCATGTGGTGCTCCTGACTTCTGGTGCCAAGAAGCCTCTACTTACATAGCAGAATGCCTTGGGCAGACAAAACTGCCCTCAGAGGTAGTACTGTGTGTTCAATGCCCATGAATGATTAAAGTCTTTAAAACCCTCCCCTACCTGGAAACAAAGGAACAGGAGGGGGTTAAATGCATCTCCTTTAGTATTTTAAAGTGCAAAGTGCAACTACCATCCAAAAAAGAATAATTAAGCACAAATATATTAGTAGTTAATCCGTAGCTAAAAACCAACATCTAAAGTCTGCTAAGCCAAACCTGTGAGTAAAGTAATACTCGGGGAAGAAAGAAAGATTGGTGCATAAACTCAAGAGTACAGGGCTCACTGTGAATTCTCAAAACTGGGAAGAGCCAAGAGAAAACTCTACACATGTTTTATTTTAAAATTACTATTTGATACTGATTCCAAAACGAAAGTGTTTTGTAAAATATTTTCACAGTAGGTGGCATCACTTATCAACTGTAGGAGGGGGGTGGTGGCTTGAAGCATTTTCCTTTATTAAGTTATCAAATAATCATTTAAATGGCTTTCACACATTCTGTTCCATTTGAGATACACCTACAAGTAAGACAGGCTTGCCAGAGAACGGGAAAAAATTCCAGTAGAGTCTGACTATCCAGACACTTGTTTTTCCCTCCGCTCTTTAATCATAAGAAGGGGAAAAAAGCAAGTTTGCAAATCTACTTTTTTTGTTAAGTAACAGACATTTTGGTGAAAAATCCTGTTTCTGCAGCTGACAGCAAAAGTCCCCTTTTCTTTCAATGAGGACAATTTGGTTTAAAATAGCTTCTTTACTTAAATGAACCATGAATAAATTTTATACATCCTGACAAGGAAAGATGAAGATGTAGGCTTTAAAACTCAAAAAATAACTAAACATAAGCACAGTGATGCTGAGACATGATAGCACCTGCAAACATGCTTCCTTCTTGTTTTGCATTCAAGAGAAACAAAGTGAACTGATTCTCCTTTTTACCTTATAAATACAATGAATCAAAAAACATGACTTCTGATGCTACAAATAAGACAGAACCAATCCACCTATAGCTACCTTATAGGAAAAAAAATAGGAGAGATTTTCTAATCTTTCAAGAGAGAATTATTATAATTTATTATAAATGTCCAAAGTGGGGAAAAATACACAACACCAACTTGTTGACTCAGTGGTTATTTTGGAGAAACTATGAATTCTGGACACTTCAAATTTCTCTCCATGCATTAGGCAAAAAACAAATGGACTACAAGCACTGTTTATCAGGCAACATTTTTAAACTATAAAGTTAAGACAGAAAAATTCCAGGGAAATATAAGTTAAAATAACGATGAAAGATGAGTGAATAGAAAAAGCCTCCCTATTTTTCTTTTTCATTATGGTGCATAAATAATTCTGGTAGATTCAACTAGATTATGGTCTATGGCGATATCAAAGAATGTAGGGTGTCAGGACCTAGATTCCTAGAAATTTAGAATGAGGGGAACAGGCAATTTGCCAAAGGGCAAAGAGTTCATACTTCAACGTTATCTCCTGTATGAAGGCCACATCCATTTCCTGGGTGATCCTTCAATTGCATGTGCAAAGAATTATGTACCTAAGAAAGAGTTATACAGCTCAAAGAAGAACTGGTACTTGGCCTATTTCAGCATCGTCACCTGAAAGGGATTTCTGGGGGTTGTCTGTCTCTCTTGTCAGGTCACATCTGAAGAAAGAGCATGTGTTTAAAAAGCTAATTTGGAAGGGGCTAGGTGGCTTAGCAAACTGAGATAATATAAAAAGAATCTGATAGTATCAAAATAAAAGATGTGCCACTATTTATTAATAATATCTCATCAGCCAATTTCACATGTAGTAAATCACAACAATTAGAGAAGGGAGGGGAAATACATTTCAGTCAAGTGCTATCGATTATCAGTGGCTGGCACTCCTTGAGAGGAAGATTCATAGGCCACAGTCAGGCTTGCTGAGAAAAAGTACTGTGATCAATTAGCAATGTCTGCTATGAGAACTGGCAGAGAGGAGAAGCAGCACTAATAATAGTTATTCTACCCATCTGCTAGCTGTCACTCTACAGGACCCCTCAACTGATGCTCCATGTCATCTCCATGGTAGTACACAAAAGCTACAGAAATAAATAATGATGTCTTCTTTACGGCAGGAAGCTTATTCACATCCATAGATCTCAAAAAATGAAACAGAGAATAGAAACTCCAACAAAAAAAACAAAAAGAAGATAGGGTCAGGGCTGGGTGTGGTGGCTCATGCCTGTAATCCCAACACTTTGGGAGGTGGAGGTGGGAGGATCCCTTGAGTTCAGGAGTTCGAGACCAGTCTGGGCAACACGGTAAAACCCTGTGTCTACCAAAAATACAAAAAATTTAGCCAATTGCAGTGATGCACACTTGTAGTCCCAGCTACTTGGGATGAAGAGGGAAGATCTCTTGAGCCCTGGCAATGGAAGTTACAACGAGCTGAGATCGTGCCACAGAGCAAAACTCTGTCTCAAAAAAAAAGCAAGAAAAATGGGGACCAGGTGCAGTGGTTCTCTACAATACTACTACCACCACCACCACCACTACTACTACTACTACTAATAATAATAATAAAAACATAAGCTAGGTGTGATGTGCCTCTAGTCCCAGCTACTCTGGAGGCTGAGGCAGGAGGATCGTTTGAACCCAGGAGGTTGGGGCTGCAGTGAGCTATGATTGCACAACTGCACTCCAGCCTAGGCAACAGAGTGAGACCCTATCTCCCCAAGAAAGAAAAGAAAAGAGAGAAAGAGAGAAAGCGAAAGAAATAGAAAGGTAAGAAAGGGAGAGAAGGGGAGGGAAGGCATGGGAGGGGAGGGGAGAGGAGGGAAGGGGAAGGGAGAGGAGGGGAGGGAAGGGAAATGGTTTCCACTTTGTATCAAGAAAGGTCTATGGTCCAACTCATAAAAAACTGAGGGAGCAGGAGCTGAGCTTCTGTAAATCCACAGCTTACCATGATTGAAAGGAAGGTTAAGCAGCTGCTATAGTTTGTTTTTGTTTTTGTTTTTGTTTTTTTGAGATGGAGTTTCACCCTTGTCACCCAGGCTAGAGTGCAATGGCGCGATCTCAGCTCACTGCAACCGCTGCCTCCGGGGTTCAAGAGATTCTCTCACCTCAGCCTCCTGAGTAGCTGGGATTACAAATGCCCATGACCATGTTTGACTCTTTTTTTTTTTTTTTTTTTGGTATTTTTAGTAGAGACAGGGTTTCACCATATTGGCCAGGCTGACCTCAGATGATCTGCCTGCCTCGGCCTCGCAACCCCCTGCCTGGTGCTATAGTTTTATACATTGTATTCTCTGATTCCTGGGGACCCCAAGAAGGACAAAAGAGGATCAGGACTTGTATATTTTTGGAAAACAAGGAAGGCAGCTAAGAAAACTTTTTAAAATGCATAAAAGTGGAATCAAAAACAGAACTTAAGACCTTGGCAAAATGGACATTCCTTTTAGCCCAAATCAAACATCATTACATGACAGAGAAATTTTGCTCTTTCTTCGAGGGTTTGTGTTCTCAATGTTCTCTGGAATTGCCGTTATTATCTGGGGTGGGAGGGCTGCTTCCAGTCCTGGTTTTTATACAACCCACACTGACCTTTGGTGGTGCAAACTTACTTCCAGACTGTTCAGCAGTGATGTTTCTTGCATGCCCATTTGGGGAGATGGAGGCAGAAGGGTATATCTTCAATGACAAGTCATTAAAATCGCTTTCACATGTTTAATATTATAAGTAAAAAAAAAAATAAGAAAAGTTTAAAGCATTAAATCAAAAAACCAAAAATCTTTTTGGATAACCAGATTATTTGCCAAATGGCTGTCAGGGACAAACACCTCAAAACACAACAGAGTAAAAGGACACTAACCATTCATTATATTCCAACTCGAAATTAATCCAATCAGCACACTCATCCTCCACCACTGGAGATCATCCGACAAAATGGACAAGCCAAGAGTACCAAAGACTGTCCTTCCAAAACATGTCCTCTGCCTTCACCCTTGCAAAAGAACTGACAATAAAATATGGGTGAGTGGGGGAAGGCGAGGATGCTCTTCAAATCCTTGGAGGCACAAGTTGCACCGCCTACAGAAAGTTTCGTCACCCCAAGGACATCCCCAAGAACAACTCTTTGATTTTGTTCAGAAAATGGGTGTGCTGTGGGCAGAGATGGAGGCCGTCCTCTCTGAGGTGTCTGCAAAGAAATGTTTAGTGCAGATGAGTCTAAGGCATTTTCCTCTCCAGTTATGCACAGGACAAAAGCTAACATTTACATTATTCCTCTGTGAATGTTCAAAGAGTGACATTAGGCCAACTGTGGATAAGATGATTGAAAATGGAAGCACTGTATGGAAAATATCAGGCAGTAATCATATCCAGGAGCCAGTGGCCCAGAGATAGAAACACCCTGAAAACCAATTGATACTAATGAATCTGCAGCTTCAGGGCAGAACAGGGCAGGAGGAGGGGTGAAAATTTTAAGCACTTAACAAGTAAGTGGGCGCATTTCATGCTGGGTACTGATCTTTGCCAGGACCCAGTCTTCCTATGGTCATCTCACATCTAATACCCTGTCCCTTGACTTCTGAAGGACCAAAAAGTAAAGTGAGATAATATCCCACTTGAATGTCTGCTTTTAATGGACAATGTGACAGCTATAATTTCCATGTGCTCATTCCAGTGAAGGCTTCCATTTATTCTGATGGGGAAAAAAAAATCTTAGCAAAGCGACTGTAGATCTAAGTCCCCTTGGATTTTAAGGACTGGCAGGGATGTTTAGGGAAAAACTTTTTGGTATATAACTCACTTTTCTGTAGGGGTTGGGGTTACTGAAAATTTACAATTAAAATTATGCTTTCCCTAGATCGTCTATACAATAAATAGAATGTAGGAAAGATGTGGGTTTTTAATGAACACCGATTACAAAACCTCTAGAAAAAAATTAAAGACTCTTTTTATAAGCCAAACAACATTGCTCTGATTTGGCAACCATTGAATCTTGATATCTCCGGTTGAAGCTATGACATTTCTTACCTGCCTTTATGTAGTCAACAAGCTTCCTGAAGGCAGGGAGCCCACCATGCCTAATAAGGCAGGGATAAAATCAGTATTTGTTAAGTGATGTACATTCATAGAATGTTTCTCTTTTTTTTTTTTTCTTGAGATGGAGTCTCACTCTGTTGCCCAGGCTGGAGTGCAGTGGTGCAATCTCAGCTCACTGCAACCTCCACCTCCCAGGTTCAAGCGATTCTCCTGCCTCAGCCTCCTAAGTAGTTGGGACTAAAGGTGCGTGCCACCATGCCCGGCTAATTTTTTACATTTTTAGTAGAGATGGGGTTTCACCGTGTTAGCCAGGATGGTCTCTATCTCCTGACCTCATGATCCACCCGCCTCGGTCTCCCAAAGTGCTGGGATTACAGGTGTGGGCCACCGCACCCGGCTAATATTTCTCTCTTTAAGAAACTATACTTACACAATACTGTAAGGTAAATTCTGTACTAGGTAAAGAACATATATTAGGAGAGTATCAAGGAGACAAATGCATCTATTTACCTAAGGCAAATGCCCCAGTAAGAGCCTGTGGCTCCAGGACCCCATGTAACAATTCTTGCAAATAACCAAAGCCCAGGATAAGAGAATCACCTAGGAACATTCAAGGAATCCCATTCTCTCCTCTCTGCTGACCTATGCTCATGGAATCATCATAGCAGATGAGCCAATATTTACTGGCATCAAGGTCACAAGCTGGGTATAGAATAGAAACATTTTGCAAATCCAAGTTCTCTAAAATAGTGGGGTAGGTGCTATATTCTCAATTTGATTAGGAAGGGCAGGATGTTGAAACAATGGAAGGGATTACCTCTTTAGTGTTTCCCATGTAGAAATATTTGCTGTGTGTGGCTTCATCCCCAAGTATTTCCTGAGCCTCTGCTATGGGCCAAGTTCTCTGTAGCATGCTTTCATTGCAGTTCTCGATTGACTTTTTGGATAAATCTTTGAGCTACCACCCTCCAGCACCCACGATCTACCAGTCATCCTGTCTACAGAGATATCATGTAGATTCTAGAGCTTCATTGTCCCACAGACATATAATGAGAGCCACAGAGGCAAGCCACATGTGTAATTTTAAAATTTCTAGTAGCCACATATAAACAAGCAAAAATGGCTGGGTGTAGTGGCTCACACCTGTAATCCCAACACTTTGGGAGGACAAGGCAGGAGGACGGCTTGAGCCCAGAAGTTGGAGACCAGCCTGGGCAACATCGGGAGACCTTATCTCCACAGGAGACAATAAAAATCATTAGCTGGGTGTGATGGTGGTTTCCACAGTCCCAGCTACTCAGGAGGCTGAGGTGGGAGGACAGTTTGAGCCCAGGTGGCTGAGGCTGCAATGAGCCATAATCCTGCCACTGCACTCCAGCCTGAGTGACACAGCGAGATCCTGTCTTAAGGAAAAAAAAAAGAAAAAGAAAAAGAAAAAAATAAAATAAAAAAGAAGTAGTGAAACTGGTTTTAAAAATACAATTGGGCCACGTGCGGTGGCTCATGTCTGTAATCCCAGCACTTTGAAAGGCCGAGGCGGGCAAATCACGAGGTCAGGAGTTTGAGACCAGCCTGACCAACATGGTGAAACCCCACCTCTACTAAAAATACAAAAATTAGCCAGGCGTGGTGGTGCACGCCTGTAATCCCAGCTACTTGGGAGGCTGAGACAGGAGAATCACTTGATCCTGGGAGGCAGAGGTTGCAATGAACTGAGATTATGCCACTGCACTCCAGCCTGGGCGACAGAGCAAGACTCCATCTGAAAAAAAAACAAAAAAAAAAAAAACAAAAAAAAAACTGGATTTTACTTAATATATCCAAAATGTTTTTATTTCAACATGCAACTAATATAAAAGATGAATGAGATAGTTAACCTTCTTTCTTCTTTTTTTCTACTAAGTCTTTGGATGCCAGCATATATTTTATACATATGGCCTATCTTGATTGGGGTTAGCCACACTTCCAGTGCTCAAGAGCCACATCTGGCTGGTAGCTACCATAGCAGACAGTGCAGGACTAGAAGCATTTCAAGATCCTGGCCTGGAAGAGTTTCTGTGTGGTAAGGGAAACTGACACTTTACATACTGTCATCACTTCCCATGCTTGAATTGGGATTGCAGAGCTATGGAGCCAAAGAACGGTGCTAGGAAAGGAGTATCAGGAAGCACAGAGTTTCCTTGAAATGTTCCTACTGCTTTCTCTACATGTGGCCTGCAGTGTGTATAAATGAAAGTGCAAGCAATGAATCCATACGTGTACATGGGGATACGTGTAAACACATATGGACCCACATATCTATAAGTTCCACAGCTGATATTCATTCTGTCACCTGTCAAGATAACAGTAAGGAAGGCTTCAATCAAAGGGAAGGAGACAGCACAGCATTCTCCTCCCCCAGGAAAAAGGATAATTTAACAACAGTCTCATTTATGTGTCTGGAGGGGGAAGGGGAGAAGGAAGAGAAGGTGGCTCCCTGCCAGGAATTGACGTTATACTAAAAGACTGAGAAATTAGGAGATTCTCAGTTACTTAAGGCGCACATTTAGTCCGACCCTCCAAAATATAAGGTAACTATGAAAGGCTTTACATCCCATAGGCACTCAAAATATATGAAATTAATAAATCAATTAAACAGTAAGTTAACTAATTTAAGAGCACAAAACACTCTCAGGCTACATATAGATTAGCGGGGACCATGCAGTGGTGATTCAGTGAACAAGGGCTTTGCAGGCAGACAAGCAGGGCTTCAAAGCTCAGCTTGGTCACTTTCTACCTGCATAAGCAAGTTATTCAATCCGAGTGAATGTCTGCTTCCTCATTAGTAAGTAGGGACAAATTACGGTTACCTTGCCAGGCCTCTATGAAAACAGAGTATGTAAAGTGCCTAGGCTGCTACCTGGAACACTACTGCCGTTCAATAAATGAATGTACAAAGTATAAGCATGCCTCTAAAGGGGTGTGGGTGTGTGTGTGTGTGTGTCTACAAGGAAAGGGAAGATTCAAGTGCAACGGCCAGGAGTGAGGACTCTGGGGTTTTCCTGAAGGAATACTTGTCTTGGTTCCAGACCTAACAGCTGTCTGACCTGGGACAATGTCTGCATCACAGTTGCCACATGGAAAAGATTAGAATAACAGCACCTATCCTGAAAAGCTATTGGTAAGATTCTATGACATTAAGTATGACAAGCGTTCACAACAGTTCTAGACCATAGCTGTAGCTCAGTAACTAAGAGTGACTATCACCGTTACAGGCATTCATAAATAATCGGGGCTGAGGTGGCTTCCCATCTAGGATTGCTCCTGTCCACCTGCAAGCACTTACAAGTGGCTCCCCCACACAAGGGAGGGACCAGGGAAGAGGAGGTTGAAGAGGTTTACAATCTCAACATCATCATGTATATTTAATAGCTTTACACTTTAGAGAGCATTTTCTTCTGTATTTTCTCATTTGATTTCTTTCTTATTTCCTCAAAAGTCTTCAGGAATAAGCAAGTCCATTTCAATCAGGAAATATTTCTTCAATACCTACTTATGTGCAAGGCATTAGTGTAAGTGCTGAAAATTCAGATAAACATTCCTTGCCTTCAGAGAGCTTATGCTCTCTGTTTTCCCACCTTCCTAAAAGTAGGAAATTTCACAGTGGGAATATGTGATTGCATTTGAGCTTGGTCTGTACTGAGAAAATCCAGTCTACATGCTGGGATAAAAATTAAAAATTTCCACACTGTTATATAAAATCATTTCTCCTCTTCCCTGTCTCCCTCAATTATATTGAAAACCAAAAAGCTGCCCAGGCACGGTGGCTCATGCCTGTAATCCCAGCACTTTGGGAGGCCGAGGTAGGCAGATCACGAGGTCTCTACTAAAAATACAAAAAATTTGCCAGGTGTGGTGGCACGTGCCTGTAATCCCAGCTACTCAGGAGGCTAAGGCAGGAGAATTGCTTAAACCTGGGAGGCAGAGGTTGCAGCGAGCCGAGATCACGCCACTGCATTCCAGCCTGGGCAACACAGCAAGACTCCTTCTCAAAAACAAAAACAAACAAACAAAAAGAAAACCAAAAAGCTCCACATTTCAAAAAAGTATAATATTGGATATGGAATTATAGCCATAGTACAAGTATTTCTACAAGGTTTTTTACACACACTTTGAAGCCCATGGTATTTTTGAAAGCATGTAAAAGCAGGAAAAAAAATAACGCTTTTTAAGTGTTACACTTTGCTTTAAAACAGTCTGACATTGTGTCAAGTGTGACAGCCTTTGCTTAACTCAAACACAACTGGGAGACATTCACCTCCCCTGAGATTTCCAAAGTTGGACGAAATTCCATATTCCAGTTGCCACTGCTACCAGGCTGAGTGAGCCCTATGTACAATTTGCCATGGCAATACCAGGAAATTTCTGCCTGTCAAAATATTAGAAAAGGCAGCCTCCTATCAGAGAACTGCTGGGGGCAGGGTTGACAATCAACTAGGAAGAACTTTGGGTCAAGGGATGGAGAACTGGGGGGCTTCGAAAGGAAGTACAAGACTTTCACAGTCCCAAGAAATGAGAATGGATGCAGCCGATTTCTATTTTATTTTAATACTTTTTTCCATTTGCTAAGGAAGTAGCCTGCAGCAGAGTCAAACAGCTTGAACTATTTTTAGGCCTATGACCCTTTTAAAAACACAGTGCTAAATTCAATCCTCAGTTACACCCACTCAACTCCCGCTGGCTTCGGCGAGAGCCATGGGGAGAATCCGTTCACGATGTAGAAGAGTTTAGTGATGCTCTTTGCATTCTTTGGTTTGAATGGAAGGGCAGTGTACTGGCCAAAGGCCATGAAAAGGCACATGGCTGGTCTCCTGGCTCAAGCAGGGTAGCAGCGATGGGCCTACAAATGGAAGAGCATCTATGTGCAAAGCGTTTCCATTCTTACAGAAGTGGATGAAATGGGTGGTTTTTGGATAATCCAGGCAGAATGGGGGGAAAAAAGTTCCTTTTGAAAATGTCATTCAGTCATATCTCAGAATTGTGTTTTTTTATTTTTTTTTAGACGGAGTCTCGCTCTGTCACCCCGGCTGGAGTGTAGTGGCGCGATCTCCGCTTACTGCAACCTCCGCCTCTGGGGTTCACGCCATTCTCCTGCCTCAGGTCCTGAGTAGCTGGGATTACAGGCGCGTGCCACCATGCCCGGCTAATTTTGTTTTTGTATTTTTAGTAGAGACAGGGTTTCACTATGTTAGCCAGGATGGTCTCGATCTCCTGACCTCATGATCTGCCCGCCCTGGCCTCCCAAAGTACTGGGATTACAGGCGTGAGCCACCGCGCCTGGCCAGAATTGTTTAAAATTATAATCTCATCTATGAAGGCCCAGATTTGAAGAATCTTAACAGTCAAGCTAAATTAAACTTTTACCTTCGCTGGGCGCGGTTTCTCACGCCTGTAATCCCAGCACTTTGGGAGGCTTAGGCGGGCGGATCACGAGGTCAGGAGTTCGAGACCAGCCTGGCCAACATAGTGAAACCCCATCTCTACTAAAAATACAAAAAATTAGCCGGGCATGGTGGCGGGTGCCTGTAATCCCAGCTACTCGGGAGGCTGAGGCAGGAGAATAGCTTGAACCCGGGAGGCGGAGCTTGCAGTGAGTCGAGATCCCACCATTGCACTCTAGCCCAGGCGACAGTGTGAGATTCCATCTCAAAAAAACAAAACAAAACAAAACAAAACAAAAAAACAAAAAAAACTTTTACCTCCAATTACCATAAGGGAGCACAGGAAATTCACTACTGCTGAAAGCAACACAATTTGTGACCATAAACTACAGAACGGTGGGGAAAAAGCCATCATTTTAAATAATAGGTCCCAAGTCTGACTTGGGGGCGAGTAGAGAGCATTTGGCATCTCAAATTACTTTAACAGGGGGCCCTGTCATATCCCATGGAAAGGACACTCCGGTCTCCCCTCCACCCTCTAATCCTTCTTTCTTAAAGGAACACTCAGCAAGATAATGAATCCTTTAAATGTTACATCTTCTGTCGTGCATTATTGTGGTGCCGAAACTCTTCACATCAAACAGTCATCAGGACTATTACAAAGTGGGCTTATAAGAGAGGGGCTGAAAAGGAGCTGTGTGAAAAGAAGTGGAAAATTAAAGCTGAAGCAGTCGAAGAAAGGGCTTAATTTACTGGCATGTACAGTATGCAAATGAGATTACTCTCAGCTTAACTGCATCATTTATGTCCATAATAACGGCATCATCATTACAGGGCTCAAATTAAATTACACCATAATTAGCATATCAAAGTGATTGGTTAAAGTTTAAAACAAATACCCAATTTTGTTAATGAACAGCTGTAATTGTCATGTACACTTCAGTGAAAACTCTCTAAACAAATATATGTTTTAGAAGAGAGGAAGATTTTTTTTTAAGCAGACAGGTCTGTAGCAGAGGTAAATTGCCTAAAAAAAGAATGACATGGACTATTCTATTAATGTTAATATATGCTGATCATTTTCAGGTAATAAAACATTCTATCAAAACAAGGCTTCGCTTATATTTAGACACCTTCCCTGCTCTTGAAAGTGACAAACCACCAGAAACCTGCTTCTACTTGCAGCAATGATAACAATGCAGGGGTGACCTGTCTCGAACAAGCAAAGGACATGTTCAGTAACATGCTATTACTAACCTCCCATATTCATTTAAAAGACATTCGTGTTCAAATCGTGCTGAGTCAAAGCTGATTTTTTTCCCCATTCCAGCCTAAAGAGGGAAGAGTGACAGAAAACTTGCTGCACCTATGGCGTAGACCAGAACGCTCCTAAGCTGATGCCCTGATAACATATTAGACAGCCTCCAACTCAATTTCTCCTCATCGAATCATAGCTACACAGCAGTTTGAAACACACAGCTGCACTAGGGAAGTTTGCTCTTCCATCATTAAAATACATCAGGAGGTACAGCTAGCTATTTTGTCAATTTTGGCTGGAATCAGCATGCACACAAATTTCGTATATGTGAAACCAGACACTAATAATAAGCTTGTTTCCAAACCTTTTTGTTATAACCATTTAATGTCAGAAGAGTTTCTATACAAAAAGATTTGTCAATAATCTGGAGGCTCACATGTGAAAAAGCTTTCCGCCTAAGACTCTCCCATTTCTTAACAACGTACCCCATATGTCCTCTGAGACAACTGTGAGGGTACATCGCTGTGATACACAGCATGGCAAGCCAAAATATATTTTGCCCAAAAAGGAAAAAAAAAAAGCACTTTCAAATATACTTAACAAGCAAATTGAATGTCTTATTAAAATCGTATTATCTAAACAGTGTTCAAAAATTTAAAGAAAGTAGCTTTTCATTTTATTCATCGAGGAATCCATTAAAGCTTAGGCTCTGAAGTAGTATGTAAATTATGTGCCTTTCAAGGTAGAGCTAGGGCAAATTCACTCCATCAACTAATGATGAACCTCATTATGTGCAGGGAGGATTCATAATGAGGAAAGAGCCACCCGCCATTCCATGTTCTAACATAAATCCCTGTAAAATTTGAATATCTCCCCGTCTAATTAAAGGCTACTAATTCCAATCACCCCCTCCATGGCCCCAAAGTAAAAATAAACCTCTCTAAAAGCACAGACTACAGTTATATTTCTAAAGCAGTACTCGATCCTGTTTGGACTCAGAACCTTCCACTCAGATGTGTTTTTCGACAAGCATAATTAGCAGCTTTCTAAGATATAAACTTAGGGGCTGCTCAAGCTCATTTTGGTTAAATACACTGAATTTCTATTTTTCAAAGAGCTTCACCTTGACAGGGCTACAGTGCATGCACAGAGATGATCCACAGCCAAGAAACCAACAGGAATGTGCGAGCATAGTCATAACGTAAAATAAAATTCTTAGCACTCGAGTCCCGTGCTGAAGCTGAGATGTTCAGAAAAAGCCAAGCACTGTGGCATGAACCCGAGATTGCATTTGGACAGGGATGTATTCAAATCTGCTTGGGAATGACATACTTCATTCTGGAACAAACTGCTCACTTTTAATGTGGTTTGAACTAATGAACAAGTACGTCCCAGCATCTATAAGCCAAAGAACTATTCCCTCTTCTAATCACCAACTTTGATTTTTCTTAACTGAAAACTATAGAAAGAAAATACATCGTTGCCAAACATATTTATTATGATTAATAGCCTGTAATATCCCTCACCAAGGCTTAATTTGCTCTTGTTCTCAATTATGAAGCTGCACCACTCTATTCCAAGTCCCCTTTTCAGGTTGAGATGAATTTCTTGTGGTCTTTACTCTTTCTATTATATTGCCACCCAGCAAGGCACAATTAGTTAAAAACAGTAAACCTCCACCTTGGCTCCAACAGAGCACCAGATTACACAAAATTAGAGAAGAAAATAATTGAGAAATAAGTGAAGGTGTCCAAGGAATTAAAGCAATTAGACCAAAGGGGAAAAGAAAAAGTACATAGCCAGTCACCCAAACACACCTTCACATTAAAATTTAAAAGAAAAGAAAAAAGTCCTAAATCTGTTATTTAATTGTGATAAACTCAATACAGTCCCTCATCAGGGAATCTTAGCTGCTGCCATAAATTCAAGCATCCCCAAATGTCTGAAACCCCAGTTTGGTAATAAAATGTACACATCAGTGTTACACCAGTGTGGATTAACCAAACCTAACGAGTCCATTCTACTAAAGATGCTGCCGCTACTTTAAGTTGCATAAAAATAAACTCCACTACATAAAAGCTGCCACAGTGCGTGCGCTCTCATCCCTCGGCTCCAAGCATGATCTCTCCCCCCTCTTTTAGGTCAGCCACTCATGCATTAGGAAGACATCCCTCCCAAAATAACTTGGCCCTCCCCCCGAAGCACAGAGTTGAGCAACCTACCTTTGTTCTGGAGTTGCAGATAATAACAGGCAAGCCTCAAGACCATGAGGATTTGGAAAAGATCAGGAGAGTTGAAAAAGGGAAAAAAAAAAAATTGAAGAAGAAAAAGAAAAAGAAATACGCCCAAGTAGAGAAGAATTGGAAGAAACAGCAGGAAAAGGCTTCTAATGAAACTGTTGTGGCTGCCACAGATCGGGGGTGTTTTCAGCAGTGTTTACACCACACCAGTGAGTACACACCTCTGCTACATCTCATCCACAACTGGTGGCATTTTTTTTTTCTGAATCCATGCATGACAATTAAAAGCACTGCACCTCTCTGTTTGGGAGGGGGACCACAAAAGACCTCCGCAATATTTCTTTACAATGTCTATATCACTGATGAGCATTAGTTTGAGTGACAAAGGTCCCAGGCTAAATCAACATTCTTACCTTAATGTTCCTAGTAAAAGGCTCCAGGAAACATAACTCATGAGATATGTATGCAAAGATATGTCTCAAGGAATTAATCCAGAGCCCTCAGATGAAGTGAGGGGGAAAAAAAAAAGGAAAAAAGAAAAAAAGAAAAGGCAGTGGCTTACATTTCCAAACAAACGCAGCTCAGCCTGGGGAAGCGATGGCATAAAAACAGGTTTGCATATACAGAGCTCAGTGGCAGAAGCGAGAGTTCTGTAGGATTTATTTGACACTTATTTTCCGGGAAGCCTTTTGTGGAGTTGTACCGTTTGTTTCTTATTGTCTGAGAAGCAGTTAGGAGCTTTCTCCCGGAGGGGGCCTCTCAACCCCTGGCTTGGCCTCCTCTGACGGGGAGGTAACCATATTAGGATGTGTATGGTAAAGTAAACAATAACATAGTTGCAATGAAATGGAATTTTTTTTTCTCCAGCTAATGGTGTTGGGGTCAGTCCTGTCTTTTCAGCCATTCCTACTAATTTTGTTTCCTAGTTCAAACAGGCCCTCCTCCTCCTTTTTTTTTTCCAAGTGTTAGCTGTTTCCAAATATCTGACTGTAAATTTGCTGAGAATGTTTGCAATGTAAGAAAAGGCTTTTAACATCCAAATAAAGACCGTGCCAGTTTAATCATTAAAAGGGATGTGAATTTTCAATCCCTTGCAGAGATACAAGCCTTCTCTACCCACCCACCCCCTCCCCATCTTTCTCTGAAGGTTAAAATTACTTGGTCATTTAGAAGTACCTGCTAAATAAATCAGATTTTTAAAGAACAAGACCGTTACCTTCATAAAAATTCCTCATTCACATACTGTGTCACTGAGTGAAGAGTCTTAACCATTCATGCACCTGAAAATTTATTACCTGAAATTTCTAGGATGGTTACTTTTACATGACAAAGCTCTTTCCTACCTCCTCCAACCCCCACCCCCCCACCCACAAATAAACAAAAAGCATAAAATACTGTTGTCAAATCATCCTTTAGAAATTAGCTAATAAAATAAAAAATATTATGAAGAATGAGTTCCCAAAATGTTACATTTTTAAGAAAAGTTCTGCAGGTCCAAAGACAACAATAAAAAGTAAGGCTGCTTTCTTGCCATGATCACTTAGTACGAAAACCACCCCCCACCACCAAGCAGTGAGTGAAACATCCCACTCAAAGGTCAGGGCTAGGCTGATAAGGAGGGTAACAATGCTGATGGGGGACCAGAGAGAACTAATCTGGAGGCAGCTGAGCAGCAGCGAGCCAGCTCTGGCCCCGACGCTGAACAGGCTTCCATATCTTTATTCCCTAGGTGGGAGCCGTGGCTGCTCTTGAAAGCAGTTTCCCCACGAGATCAGCCAAAATGAGGGTGCTTCGGTAGCAGCCAGCCCTCGGTGTGCAAGGACGGGAGGACAGGGACAGTGATGCTGCCTGCGAGAACCCGAGAAACCTTCTGTGTACCAGGCACCGAGGCAAAACATGTGCCATGAGCAAAAGGGCACAGGCAGGGGGATAAATGATACATGTAATTAAGAATGAAGCCAGGCTGATCTAGCAAATAAAATGCATGTGGCCCTGGTGAAACTTCCAAAGCTCTGAAAGAGTTCCTCCCTAGCCTGGAACCTCTGGGCTGGCGTCTAAACTGCCTTGGTTCTTATCAGATCCATATCGTACAGAAACCTAAAACCCCTGCAACTCATGTTTTATTAAAACATGGTTAGCATTCTTTTTAAAGATAGGTTTTAACCCCAAATACCCATGAAATTAAATCTCCTATGCCACTTATCTGCACTGCTGGGCAAAAACTAAAGTTGAGCTAAACAGAGAGATAGCAAAATCAATAAATCACACGAAACAAGTAGCAGTTCAAAAGTTCAAAGATATGATGGCCAGTTCAGCGCGTCTTAGCACTCACCCAATAATAACTCGTCTCCGTCACTCTTCATCGTATAGACAATTTCATGGCATCATTTTCATTAGCCTGTCTCAGAGAAAATTGCTAGCTATTTATGTATACGCTAAAATAAATTAGCCATTTCATCGAGCAATGTGATTCTTATAAAATACATTAACACAATACTCGATTTTCCAGTTGCAGTAAATAAATAAATCAATACATTCAATACAGGGTGATTCTTTCACTGTGGCGCTACAGCTCTCAGCATAAGTGTTTTTATTGGGTTTATTTGTTTCAATAAAAATTGAAATGGGCCAGTGATCTCAGTGCTAGCATCTTAACAAAAAAAATCCATCCAATATTGGGGAAAGTATTGTGCAGAACATTCAAACTTATAATTTTATTCAAGAATCATTTTCATTATGTATTATTCCACAACCTGGTTCTGTTGGAAAATTTCACAAAGGGAAAGGGGGAAATCCTGCCAGGTGTTTGACTCTGGTGGCGTTTCTGTGCTGCAGACCCCAGTCTGAGGGTGATGCTTCTGAGAGACAGCAGCACTTGGCTGAGCTGCGACCTTCTGCCTGGAATGTGCCTCTTCCCTGGGCAGGGAGAAATGACAATGGGACAAGTGCCAGATGGCCTCCTCTGTCACACCTTATGGAATGCCATTGATTGTGGCTCAGAGAAGGCCATTTATTCCAACCTCTGGGGGAAAGACCGGGGTATCATGACTGCAGGGAAGAAGAGAGAGGTGTGCTGCTGCTGTAAATAAAATCAGGCCGAGGGCCTGCGAGCGACTTTGGTGGCGAAATCAAGACACACCAGGCAGGAGATTTTCTCCAAGTCACCAGCACAATGAAAAGGGAAATATGGTAGTGGATATCTGTTGTTTTTGTCTGCCCAACATCCATGCTCCCCTTTCTCTGATGACACTAGCCTGATTTTTCTTTGGGGGAAACGCCCATTCTCCACTCTCAGTCCTAATGGTTCACAGGAGGCTGATGCATCTCTCAGCTCCAGAGGGTGGAGCCATAACCCAAGTCTGACCAATCAGTGAGTTCTGCTCTGCCCGCAACACTGATTGGCTGATGGATGGACATGTCCCAAGAATGATACTCAACTACTAGCATTCCATAGGAACTATTGGGAGACAGAAAGGCTGTCCTTCTGCTGGCTTGCTAAACTTTTACATGCATGAATCGGGCTTGCCTCCACAAAAAGAGAGCTGGCTGAACAGAGGCCAGGACACAGCGGCAAGAAGGTGAGTACAATAGCAAGACAGATTCCTAACAATGCTCACAGAGAACAGGCCTCCTCTTGGACTTGTCAATTACACAAGCCAATTAAATTCCCTTATTTGCTTAGCCAGCTGGAGTTGGCTTTGGGTCATTTGCAACCATAAGGTGCCACACAGGAGCCCAAAATAGATAGTGTTCTATATGTAGCTCTCCTACTCTACAATATATGTTAGCCTTTATGGGAAAGCAAACCAACTAAGCACACACAAATCAATTAACTCTCATAACTAATATTCAAAATCTGTAGGATCTCGTGTTTCCTATGTAATTAACCAGTTCATCAGCCATGCTCTCTTCCTGCTAATAATGGAGTTGGAAAAAGAAGTCAGGACCCACAGTCAGAAAGAACTCAAGATGATCTCAAAGCAAACTAAACTGGAGGTCTAAAAAAATCCAGCATGGCCAGGCACGGTGGCTCACGCCTGTAATCCCAGCACTTTGGGAGGCCGAAGCAGGTGGATCACGAGGTCAGGAGTTCAAGACCAGCCTGACCAACATGGTGAAACCCTGTCTCTACTAAAAATACAAAAATTAGCCAGGCATAGTGGCGCGCACATGTAATCCCAGCTACTCGGGTGGCTGAGGCAGGAGAATCGCTTGAACCTGGCAGGCGGAGCTTGCAGTGAGCCGAGATTGCACCACTGCACCCCAGCTTGGGCAACAGAGCAAGACTTCATCTCAAAAAAAAAAAAAAAAATTCAGCATGAAGTCGAATACAAACTTAAGAAGTTCCTCTCCAGGCTCCTCATAGTTATGGTTCAGTCAGGGATGGACCAACCTATGAGATTAGGGGAATGGCCAGCTGGTTCACACAATAGGCCTCAGGCCTGGTGTGGAGTCCTTAGTTTTGTGGTCACTGATCACAAAAAAGCCAGTGGGAAGGGTAGGAAGGAGAAAGAGCTGCATTGGTCATTGAAACAAGGCCAACACAAACTTCCCAGCCCCAGCACTTTCTGAATCCTTTTGTGTAGAATTTCTGCAGATGCTGGAAACCCAGGAGGAACCAAAGTGAACATCCTAACTTAGCATTGGAGGAAAGAAAATAACTGAATGGAGTTTAGAGTCATGTGGATGCCAGAGGCCATAGGCAAGCTAGAAACAATATAGTAAGAATATTTAAGCTGGGATGGAGTGGGCAGGGTCCTGCCGCCTGCCTGGCATTTAGCCCTGGCTCCAGCCCAGCCAACCCAGCAAACAGGGCCTTGACTTCCTCTTCCTGGGTGGGAATGAACCCCAGATCAATTCAGTCAGCCTTTCTTGGGACTAGTAACCATAGTAACATAAACAATAACAAAAACAACAATAATAGAAGCTACCATTTATTCTTAAATATGCCAGCAGTTATACTAGTCACTTTACATGCATTTCCTCACCTAATCTTTACAATTGCCTTGCAAAATGCAGGCTGTTATTATTTCCATTTTGAAAATGAGGAGACTGAGGCTCAGAGAGGTTAAATAATCTGCTCTTGGCCACACAACAGCTAAGCAGTAGAGTCCGGATCTGAACCCAGCCCTCTGGCTGAGACACCTGATCCTTGGACACCATATTGGCATCCAACTGCTGCTAAGCAGGAATGTCAGTACCAGCCCCTGTTGCTCACACAAATGCCCTGAATAATGAAGCTGGCCTGGAGTACAAGCCAATCCACTATACCCCAAGACATCATGACTTAGATGGCTGGCTCCACTCAGTTGGAAGGGAGAGGGAAAGTGAGGAGGGGAGAAGACAGAAGAATAAAGGGAAACAACACCATGGCTGCCCTATTTCTTCAGCCTCAGCAGCATCAGTGTCAACCAGACTCCCCATGCAGCCCAGTGGATCCTCCCTTGCCTCTAACTGGGGGCCATGGGACTCAGAACAAGTATTTTCTGAACGTAATCACAGGTTTAACCCTACTTAGCACCAATATTATATCCAAAACACATGTTGTCTGACATCTGTATAAAGAGAATTGCTTTAAAACTTGAACTGAGGAGCTGGGGGCCACAGAAGTCCACCCCACCAGACAGCAGGATTTTTCAACCTCAGTACTAGGAACATTTTGAGCCAGAAAATTAATTATTCATTGTGTAAGCTACCCTATGCATTGCAGAATGTTGAACAGCATTCCTAGATGCTAGTAGCACATGCCCCCACCGCATTCGTGACCTCCAAAAACGTCTCCAGACATTGCCAAATGTCCCCTGCTGGGGAAAGTCATTCCTGGTTGAGAACCACTCATCTAGAGCATCACTGCCCAACAGAACTTTCTGTGACAATGGAAATGTTCTATGCCTACAACATCCAATAGGGTAGCCAATAGCCACATGAGGCTCCTGAGCACTTGAAATATGGCTAGTGTCACTGAGGAACTGAATTTTTAATTGTATGTAAGTTTAATTAATTTAAATAGCCACACATGCCTAGTGGCTGCCATATCTTGGACTGTGCAGTTTTAGAGGGGGTCACAGAATTTCCATATTCATGACAATCGGATCTTAAGCAGATGGATACTTGGTTTCCAGTTCAAAATTCTTCATATTCATTAAAAATTGTATTTTCTTCTCAACGGAAATTAATAAACTCTAAAATTGAAAGTGTTTTTTGTGTTGGGCACAGTGGCTCACGCCTGTAATCCTAGCACTTTGGGAGGCTGAGGTGGGCAGATCACCTGAGGTCAGGAGTTCGAGACCGGCCTGGCCAGAATGATGAAACCCCATCTTTACTAAAATACAAAAAATTAGCTAGGCATGGTGGTGCACACCTGTAATCCCAGCTACTCAGGAGGCTGAGGCAGGAGAATCGCTTGAACCCAGGAGGCGGAGGTTGCAGTGAGCCAAAACTGCGCCACTGCACTCCAGCTTGGGTGACAGAGTGAGACTGTGTCTCAAAAAAAAAAAAAAAAAAAAAAAGAAAGAAAGAAAAAAAAGTGTTTTTGGTAATGACTTTTTTAAAAATTCCATTCTTACTTTGAATCTTTTCATCAAATTTAAGTAAAAATTATTTTTTATAAACACGGTTTTGATTAGAATTGTAGATTTATATAATTGAGTAACTTGAAAGCTTTATGCCTGTAGATTAGAACCAAGTGCACTCTTTAAGAAGCTAGTTGCAAAATGATTTCTTTTTTCACTGTTAGAAAAATGTACTTGCTACTCTCTTTGGGACACATTGAATGTAAACTGTGTCTTCAGAGACATCAGCTATCCTGCAGAAAGTGCTCTGCTCCAGCAACTCAAATAACTCATACCATTTGGAAACGAGAGTAACACTGTGAAAAGTTTCTTAAGCAGTCACGTGCCTCCATCCTGTCCCTCCCCTGAAAAACTCAAAATGCACACAATTCAGGTGAAGCTTTCCACTGTAACTCAAGGTGTGATGGATTTTTCGGCTTAGCGAGAAAAATTAGTATTGATGTAACAAAGTGACTGTAAAACCAGCCATACAACGTTATAAATACATCATAGCTGTCAGGATGTTTCTTTCGCAATGGGCAAATACAGAACCAAAGACCATTTGGAAGCGGGGGTGGTGGTCATACACAACACCATGTGTGGGGTGGGAAACATCCAGAACTATGGCGCTGAGCAGGAAGCTGAGCCATCTACAAAATATTTCCTGAGTGATATATAGAGAGCTTAAGATGGGATAAAGCCTGATGATGAACAAAGTCAACAAAGTGCGTTGGAGTTACCCACACTGTCTTGATACCAAGAAATTTTAGCTTTAGCAATCATATGAGAATCCAAAAGTACACTGTCATTCTGAATAATTGCATATGTATCTCCTTTGTAGGCTCAACGTAGACTTTAGGTTAACCTCCACTGGTCAAGTATGAAGTGTTATCCATATGGCACACACTACCGGATGGCAACCCAACAGCCAATCCCAACTCGTTCTTTCTCTTCTCCCTCCCTTTTCTCCCACCTCCTACTCCCCAAGCTGAAAAAATGAGATGCTCCCCCTTCCCAGCTTTCTCTGCAGTTAGGGATGGTGATCTAATTTAGTTCTGGCCAAAAGATATAAGGGGAAGATGACTGAAAAGATATAAGGGGAAAATGACTTTTTTTCTTCTTGATAAGAGGACACTAAGAGATCTCTTTCTCTCTCTCACCGCTCTGTCCTTTTCCTTACTTTGTGCCTTTAAATGCAACCATGTAGGAAAGTGATGCCTGGTGCTTCAGCAGCCATCTTGTGGCCAAGAGGGAAAAGTTGAAGGAATCAAAGAGCTTCCCTAACCCCACACTCAGACATTATTAAGATGCCAAACCAATCCTGGCACTGCCTATCTTCAGACTTCTGGGCAAGTAAATAATGAATTTCCTCATGTTTTTAGCCACTGTTGAGTAGTGAGGTGTTCCATGAACACATGCTAATTGATATATCCCAAATTCCAAGAAAGACGAAAGAAAAGTCACTTCCTTGAGAGAGTGGAGCTAATAAAAAGTGTAATTACCAATCTCCCAGTATCTAAATTGGTTCTCTGAGAACTTGTCACTAAGAAAACAATTCTTAGTCCTTAGAGTATCCCTGAAGAACAACAACAATGCCTCAGGCCCCCTGAGTGCCAACTTCATGCAAGGCTTTTACTGAAGTGGTTTACTTACGTCACCCAGTCTTCTGACACCCTTACTTGACAGGTACTATGATTTTCCCAGTGTTTGAGAGAAAGAAACAGAAGTGGATGGAAGTGAAACAAAATGTCCTAGGCCAACAGCTGTTACAGAAAACCTGGTCCCACAGTAGGGAAATGGTTACACATGTGGCCTCAACTGCAAAACATGGTCAATGCCAACCGAGTGATAAACCTTTCTTACTCTAACATGTAACAGCAAACACCTGGGCTCAGGGCATAGGTTACACACAGTCATTAGAGCTGTGCCTCAGTTTGCAACAGAAACCAAAGGAAGGATTCATAGGCTAGTCCTGCAATGGCCCCAGATGCTGCCTGAGACAGAGGTGACAGCAGCATCCACAATGCAGCTGACACCATGAGCAGGCAAGGGTGTCGCTTCACGGCTATCTGTTTCCAGGTACTGGGCCAAGTGGGGCATGGCCTGATGCATATAGTGCCTCCATCCCCCAGTTTTAACACCAAAAGAAAAATTAAAAGGTCAAAAAAATCCTTCAAGGGAAGTTGCTAAAAGGGGGCCCATGTTAAACAGAAGTCACTTAGAAACATTAAAAGGCAGGTTGGTGTGTTGGATAGATGCAGCAAATGCACTGGTGTGGACAGCTGGGCATGTATCTTAGGGTAGATAAAGAACCATCCGGCAACTTGGCTTCATAATTTTTGGCTGTGTGATCTTGAGTAATTAGCTTAACCTCTCTGAACCTCAGGTTTTCCATCTTTAATATGGAAATAATAGACGTGTTTAACTTTAGTGAGTTGTGGTGAGAATTAAATGAAATGATACATGTCCAAGTTCTGATCTTTTACACAGCAAGTACACAATGATACTTAGCTACCATCATCATCATCATCAGTATTTAATGATAATAAAGTGCAATATTACTATGAAGTATGTAACCCAGTACTCAGCATGTGCTAGGTTCTCAGTAAATATTTACTCCTTTTCTCTTCTCTCTCCCTTCCACAAATAACTCAAAGATTTAACTCTGATAAGATGTACCTATTGTAATTTAAAAAAATATTAATAAGCTCATCCCACTAAAATGGTACTGGACTTGGTGTTATGGTAGATACAAAGACAAAGAAAGCTTCAATGGACATATGACCACATAATAAATACGCCAAATGAAAAAAGTATGTACTCGTTAAAAATGTAATTAATTAAATATATGTAGCACTAACATTTAAAAAAATGTTATACATGTAAGGATAGCCCTTCCAGTTACTAAGTTTCTCTGGGTATTAAGAACAGAGGTAGTTACGATTTTAAAAATATTTTGCCTTATAGTTCAAATTTTCTGCTATGAACATGTACACCTTACAAATTTGGAGGAAAAGACATTACTTTGCAAAAGATAAAAAACAGAAGTTTCTACCTTCCTGAATTGGTTTTCTAGGGGTGAAGAGTTAATAATCTGTCAACCACATAAATGGTAACAAATCTATAAGAAATTTTAAAATTTCTAAACATTTAACTAATCCAACCTCCATGCCTTAATAAGTTACTCTGGGTATTTTCCTCCTCCCTAACTTCCTAGTCTCACCAGAAGTAAAATTTTCCCCTTGGTTTCAACCTGCTTTTGTCTTCCCTGTAAGAATATTGGGAGGAGAAAATTCAGAGTACATCTTCAAGGCCCCCGCAAAGTGTGACTAGAATGTACAGGTAGGTTGGGCACACAAAAATAAATAACCTATTAAGAGTCATGACTACTGGGCTGACCTCACTCACGGAGGTATTGTGGACCGGCATTTGCTAAAAAGTTTTTCCTTATTGGTTGGCTGGCCTCAAAGAGCTCTGTGAATGCCAGGACTTATGATAAGCTATGACACACTTAACTGTTACATATTAATGTTCATGATAATACAATCTTTCATTTGGGTGATTTAAAAGTCCCTCTAGTCCGACTTACAGTTAGATATACACTGAATGCTTCATCAATCACAACCATTTTTATTCTCAATCTTGTGCAAAAATACTAGAGAAGGTGAATTCCAGTTACACACTGAAGAGGGCTTTACTGTTAGCCCTGAAAAATTTCACTCTTTTCACATGTACACTGGATTCCAACAGTTTCTGCCTAAGCATTCTATTTACCTGTGTCTTTCACTGTAGCTGATCTTATCTCCAGGGTAAAAGCAAATCCACATTCATATCTCTACTATAGGGTCAAACTCCATATCTTATATGGAGAAAGCATTTCACAGTTATGAGCTTGACAAAATGCCCAGCATTGCAACATTTGAAATACTTGGGAGCAAGCAGCATGAGAAGGTCACAGCAACTTGAACGGAGCTTCTTAAAAGGAGGATTTAGAACCACCTCACAGCAATAACCAATGGGCCCACTTAACGCCAAGCAGTGAGTCGGTGATCACACCTACCCTAATAAATGCACTTGAAAGAAACTACACCCTTTTTCCATTCCTGTAAAGGCTTGTTGTAGTTTCATGGCCAAAATCTTCCCACAATTAACCTCGGACCTATAGATCATAAGGCAACTCAAGACAGAGGCAGCAATCAGACTAGCCACCATCCAACATGGTCTTGTCCTACCTTGACTGCAATTATCTTCTAAATTAGAAACACAGGAATTGTTTAGGTCAGAATATAATAGCCCGTTAGCCTTACACTGTCCCCATGTGCAACATAGAAGTAAATGCAACTATAGAGACAGAAAAATCTGTACCCCAAAATGTTTTGCTTGGGGTGGGGGAGAGTTAAGCCTAACCCTCTAAAATGAAGTTTTAAAAAAATACCTAACATATATGTATTCAATATTTACATTTTGATTTTATTATGTTTCCTCGCTTTCATACTCTGAAGTTCTCCCATCTTAACAATCTTCTTTTAGGCTAATAAATTTGTTTTGATGCCTAGGTCATTTACTGGTTGAGCTCTTAAGGCAAGGAAACACTAAATTATTGGAATTCAGTGGGGAGATGCTTCCAGGGTAAAGGTTCTCTGTTTATTAGCAAAAGAAATGCATTCAACTAATTTGACTTGTAAGTCTGATAAAATCTCCCTGGAAAAATTGATTCGATTATGATGAGTAATCCTTGGAGATGAAAAATGACAAATACACATATTATGTTTTATTATATATTAATTTTAAAAGGGTCTGAAACGAAACTCAAGTAAGCCATCTTTTAGACGTTGGAAAATGGCAAACTTCCCCACAAACTACATGCAAGAAGTAATTAAAGTAAATGAACATGAAATTAAACAGCACCCCTATAAAGTAGGATATAAAAGTAAAGATTATTAGGGAAAAAAAAGACTGTCTTCCTGGTCTATATTAATCTCATGAATTGTGCATTTACTCTATTTCTCTTTTATTATTTGATGATGAGTTTTTAGAGCTTGGGTTTTATTAGGACTAGTTGGACGAAGGTCTTCAGCAGCAAGCTAAGCTACAGGTCTTGGTATGTCATTACATCTTTCCCAATGACGTAAATACCAGATGAAGACATCCAAGGTAAAGGCAGGCTCATCAAACTTGCTGTGATGCAAAGCTGGAAGGTTTCCTCACATTGTCAAAGACAGAGTCAATAGCCTGCTCAGAAAGGAGGTTGAAAGTCACAAAAGATGGGACTGCAGAGAGCAAAACTGCGCCTCTCTCCAATCAACTCCACTATTCCTGTAGAGCTCAGGGACAGCAGGGGTTTGTTGAATTTGGTGGTGGGGGCGGGGCATCCAGAATCCATTCTCACTTCAATTTTCTTTTTTCTTTTTTTTTTTTTTGAGATGGAGTCTCGCTCTGTCGCCCAGGCTGGAGTGCAGTGGTGCCATCTTGGCTTACTGCAAGCTCCACCTCCCGGGTTCACACCATTCTCCTGCCTCAGCCTCCCGAGTAGCTGGGACTGCAGGTGCCCACTACCACACCCAGCTAATTTTTTTATTTTTAGTAGAGATGGGGATTCACCATGTTAGCCAGGATGGTCTCGACCTCTTAACCTCATGATTCACCTGCCTCGGCCTCCCAAAGTGCTGGGATTACAGGCGTGAGCCACCACGCCCGGCCTCTCACTTCAATGTTCTTTTAAGGAACTACTTTCCCCCACTGTTGCATGTAGGCTGGGACTCTTAGTCAAGATCCCCTGCCCTGTCATCGCCATGGGGTAGATATGGGACTTAGACTAGGCCTGTCTGATTCATCTGAGTAGACTGATGTGAGGACAGAAACATGTTTGAGGAGTACTGATTTTAGCAGTGGCTGCGACGAGCTGGGGAAGATACTGGCACTTCCTATATACTGGGATTGTCCTGCTTCCTATCTTAGCCATCTTCTGTTCATTCTGAGCTACCAGCTATTCATCCAATATCTTCTTTTAAGGATTACCTTTAAGTTGGCCAAAGGGAATCTCTGTTAGTTGTGACCAAAGAACTCAAGCAGTATGATGGGAAGGCCCATGCTTGATGCTGATTCACGGGAGGAAGCTGAGTTTATTGAACTCTTGCTGAATATAATTCACAATATTGTGATATAGTGCTTCTTTGTTATAGGTGCTCCTAAATTATAAAAATTTGGCTAACAGTCACTTAAAGAAAGACCAGTGGCCGAACCTGCAAGTCAGGAATATTCTTACTAGTTCTTTGCAACACAGTTTTGGCAATATTTAAAAAACGCAGAATGGGACCAGGCATGGTGGCTCACGCCTGTAATCCCAACACTTTGGGAGGCCGAGATGGGCAGATCACCTAAGGTCAGAAGTTTCGAGACCAGCCTGGCCAACACGGTGAAACCCCATCTCTACTAAAAATAAAAAAAATAAAAAATAGCCAAGGGTGGTGGCAGGCACCTGTAATCCCAGCTACTTGGGAGGTTGAAGTGGGAGAATTGCTTGAACCCAGGAGGCGGAGGTTGCAGTGAGTTGAGATCATGCCATTGCATTCCAGCCTGGGCAACAAGAGTAAAACTCCATCTCAAAAAAAAAAAAAAAAAAAAAGCAGAATGGGTAAAAAGAGGATGTGACTAAAAGGAGGAAATTTCCAGGATGTAGAAAGAAAAAGAAATGGAGCCATGGGAGTATTTCTTAAAGGACTCAGGATTCTTAATCTGGATTTCCAGGGGCCACAGCAAATCATTATAATGTATTTCTCAGGCATTGTGGTGAAAACAACATGGACTTTTAGAAGCATGCAGACCTGTGTGCAAATGTCTGCACTTCCACTTACCAGCTATGTGACCCAAACAAGACACATCATCTTTCTGGACCTAAGTTTTCTCATCTGTAAAATGGGGGTAACAATCATAGCTAGAACTCACTCATAAGCTACTTGGCAGGAGCAAACATGACAGTGAACACAAAATACCTCGCAGTCCTGATGCACAGTAGGCCCTCAACAAAATGGTAATTGTTATTACTGCGCTTAATAACATCCACGGAGCGCCTACGAATATCTACATAGTATGCTCTGGGCACACAAAAATAAATTAAATAGGTTCTTACCTTCAGGCAAGAATTTGTGGCTTTCGAATCTGAAAAGAACCCACTAAAATACAGAGCAGACTTGAACAAAGGTTATAATGAAATACAAACACACACTTGTGGGAGCCCAGACAAAAGAGTGAGTCACACAGGCTGGGTTCAATTGAAAAGGCTTCATAGAAGTCATATTTGAGCCAAGCCTTGAAGGATGAGTAGGATGTTAATAGGTAGGAGAGAAGGAAAAAAAAGACAGAGGATTGGCATCCAACACTGAAGGAAGCAGTAACAGGAGCTATAGAAGTTCAAGGGTAGGGCAAACAAAGGGCAGAATAAGGGGTCTGGTGTAAGCTCTGTGAGCATTCCTGTGTCAATCCTGAACTCCCAGCAGAGGGCCAGTCCCTTAGGTGACACCCAGATATTTTGTGGAAAGCTAGGCTGGAGGAACTTCCAGAAGACACAGAGACTGGGGCCAGGGGATGAAGAGCTTTGAAGACAATGCTAAGGAGCCAAGTCTTCATTCTACAGGCAGGAAGGCAAGGACAGGAAGGGCAGAAAGCAGGAGAGACTTCAGAGGTCAAATAAACAGGGTGCGGCAATTGGAAGGATGTAGGAGGGGAATGGAGAAGAGAGAGCTTTGCTTAAGGCTTTAAGTGTGGGAACCTATCTTTTTGAACTGAAGCAATTCTGTGTCTAGGACTATCACTGATAATATTAACAAAGTCAATGTTGACCACAGAGAAACCTTTGACAGTAGCCCTAAGAATGGGATGGGCTGAGGCCGGGTACAGTGGCTCATGCCTGTAATCCCAGCACTGTGGGAGTCCAAGACAGCCGGATCACGAGGTCAGGAGATCGAGACTACCCTGGCTAATACAGTGAAACCCCGTCTCTACTAAAAATACAAAAAATTAGCTGGGCATGGTGGCATGCGCCTGTAGTCCCAGTGACTCAGGAGGCGGAGGCAGGAGAATTGCTTGAACCTGGGAGGCAGAGGTGCAGTGAGCTGAGATCGTGCCGCTGCACTCCAACCTGGGTGACAGAGTAAGACTATGTCTCAGAAAAAAAAAGAAAAAAGAAGTAAAGAATGGGATGGGCTGCCCCATGGGCATGAGTGGGCACGGCAACCAAAGGCTTCTAACAGAACCCAGAAGAGCCCAAGCTTAAAGCACAGACAAGCTACAGTGTGACCTTGCAGAGCTCACTTCACCTCTCTGTGTCTTAGTTTTATGACCTAGAAAATAGTGTCAGCTGCAGTATATCTTTGTAAGGTTATCATGAAGATGAAAAGAGAAGACATGCGTAAAGGATTCAGAATGGTTTGCTGAACTGGCACATACAAAGTGTTCGGTAAATATTACCTCCTATCATTCCTATTATTTTTCTTATTGTCCACCAAGGATAGTGAAAAATGAGTACCAATATCCCAAATGACTCACTTCCTAAGTCTATGATCCCTGTGTTGGAAGAAAACTAAACCCTATGGGCGTCTGGTAAAGGGAGACGACCCCAATCGACTGATTTTTCATAGACGAACTAGATGGTTTGTGATGAGTAATGATAAGAAGAAAAAGAAGGATGAACAACTGTAACTGAAATAGGGTTGTGATGAAACAAAAGTGCCTACAAATCAATTAATTATCCATATTAAGAGGAGGTGCCTATCACTTAGAACAGCATATTAACAAGCACTGGGGAAATGCTTAGTGATGTGGATGCCACCTGCTAGTTACGTATAAGGTCCCTTAAGACAAGTGAGCCCAGATTAAGCTCCACAGGTAAGCCCCTTTGGTGGATAGAGGGTGGGGGTGCTGCTGGAGGCTCAGCGTGGTACCCAGTTAGGCAGGGACATGAAGGAAGAGGTGAGGAAGGGCAGCAGGGAACTAACCAGGGACACTTTCTTTTCTTTTCTATTTGAGACAGAGTCTCGCTCTCTCGCCCAGGCTGGAGTGCAGTGGCGCAATCTCGGCTCACTGCAAGCTCCGCCTCCCGGGTTCACGCTATTCTCCTGCCTCAGCCTCCCGAGTAGCTGGGACTACAGGCACCTGCCACCACGCCCACTAGTTTTTTTGTATTTTTAGTACAGGCGGGGTTTCACCGTGTTAGCCAGGATGGTCGCGATCTCCTGACCTTGTGATCCGCCCGCCTCAGCCTCCCAAAGTGCTGGGATTACAGGCGTGAGCCACCGCGCCCGGCCAACACTTTCTAATACGTAGGGAAGGCTCGGGGCGCGGGGGGAGAAATGCAGAGATGAAATGGGCACATGATACTTTTACCCTTTTGGCCATGTTTTGTCAAAGAATTTATGGGATGATTCATTTTTGCCAACTATTTCACATGGTAGTGCTTTACACTTTACGATGAAGCCTGTTAAACATTCACATGTTCCTAAATATGGCATGCAATAAGTAATTTAATTGTTTCTGTATCATATTTAGAGCAATTTCCTTTAATTTTTTTTTTTTTTTTTCCTGAGAAGGATTTTTGTTTTTCTCTGTCGCCCAGGCTGGAGTGCAACGGGGTGATCTGGGCTCACTGCAACCTCCGTCTCCCAGGTTCAAGCAATTCTCCTGCCCCAGCCTTCCAAGTAGCTGAGACTACAGGCGCACGTCACCATGCCTGGCTAATTTTTGTATTTTTAGTAGAGACAGGGTTTCACTATGCTGGGCCAGGCTGGTCTCGAACTCCTGACCTTGTGATCCGCCCGCCTCACCCTACCAAAGTGCTGGGATTACAGGCATGAGCCACCACGCCCGGCCTACAGTTCTAGTTATTAAAGAACAGAGGTCTCCGAGACCAAAAGTTAGGGGCAAAAGCTGGATTTTAAAAAAAGTCTACCAACTCACAGTCCCATGAGCTTTCGACCACACACCATCTGCCCTTCTCCTAAATGCAAATTGCTAATAAAGTTTAGAATTTGTTAAACCATTAACTCTGCATTTCCTCCTTTTGGGTGTCCTATTAAGCTAAGCAGGAGTCCCCTGGGCACATTAAGGTAAAACAGAAAGAGCCCCCGATAATATAGTTCAAGATAAGAATGTAGGGTATTACACAACCTATCATTTATACCTTTTAAAGTAATACAGGCCTCTCGCAAAGCTGCTGGATATTCTAAGTAATTATCTTCCAGCACATTAAGGTTTGGGCTATATTCTCTATTTAATAAATCGATATAAATAATGCCGCTTTTAGTAAATTATCACTAAGTTTTCAACACAATATCAAATACATTAATAAAAAAATTAGATTTTTTTTAACTTTAGTTTCCAGTTCTGCAATCTGGAACTAAAGCCAATTCTTGTATTATTTTCATATATTTAAATTTAAAAAAAAAAAACATAAAATTGAGCAAACTGGTATAACACAGAGAAAAACCGACTTTTATTTCCGATAGTTAGACCAAAATATTATAATAGAAATCTACATTTGCTAAGATCTGATGTAATGCTGAAATTAACAGGATTTTTTTTTCTTTTGATTTATCAACATCTATCTACCCACAATAAAAGAACACAGAATACTGAGGCAGGTTAGCAAGCTCTGTAGACTAAAGCTGTGTTACTGAGAAATAATCTCGAACAATTGTGAAAATATTCGCACATTTCAAAATGACTGTCTCTCTTGGTGGCCTGATCTCCCAGCTAGGAAAGACACACTGATGTTACTCTCGAGGGGACGGAGGCAGAAAGATCTTTCATTGTGAATTACCTTATTTGAATCACTGCAGATTCAAAACAAAATCCAACTTCATAGCCTATGGAATAGTCGACATTTTCCAATAAGAGGGTACACAAGTTACTTGGAAATATACTTTTGGAACTGTCCTCCATACAAGTCCTGATTATTAAGTATCATTTATTAATTCATCATCCATTTGTCTGCTGAACAAATATTTGTCAAATCCCGGCCGAGTGTGGTGGCTCACGCCTGTAATCCTAGCATTTTGGGAGGCCGAGGCGGCGGGATCACGAGGTCAGGAGTTCAAGACCAGCCTGGCCAACATGGTGAAACCCTGTCTCCACTAAAAATACAAAAATTAGCTGGGCATGGTGGCACGCACCTGTAATCCCAGCTACTCGGGAGGCTGAGGCAGGAGAATTGCTTGAACCCAGGAGGTGGAGGTTGCAGTGAGCCAAGATTGCGCCACTGCACTCCAGCCTGGCAACAGGACAAGACTCTGTCTCAGAAAAAAAAAAAAAAAAAAAAATTGTCAGGTCCCTACTACATACCAGACACTCAATGCTAAGAATACAAAAAAGATATGATCCCAGCCTGCACCATGACTATCAAAGCTAGGACCTCTTTGGGGTAGAGGAGAGGGGCTGAACAGATTTCTAATACTTCCAGAAATAAATAAGCAATAGAATTTTTATACTCATGGTTTACTTCCAACATCAAATTTATGTAGAAAAGAAAGAGGCTGCCCTTTAAAAGAAAAAAAAAGTCAGTAGATCAAAAGCATCATTAATCACTGTCTCTTTTAAATTAAAAGGTTTGCAAAAAGGTGGGCACAGAACCAACGTGGGAAACAAATCATTCCCCTCATTGAGTGAGGGTCAGAGTCTAAATGGGAGAGTCCTCCGTATTTACCCAGCTCATCTCCTGTGTAATGGATTTGGAGGAGAGATTTCCACTGGGGCTCTGCTAATTTGAGGCTTGACTTTTGCTTTTTAAAAATGACACTTGGGTGGTTACCCTAGTATTGTGACTAGTTTTAGAAATAAACCTTTCAAGTGTTCTCTCTGTGAGGTCCTCACTTACATGATCTGACCCGGTAGATC
This sequence comes from Pan troglodytes, assembly GCF_028858775.2. Classification (NCBI taxonomy): domain Eukaryota; kingdom Metazoa; phylum Chordata; class Mammalia; order Primates; family Hominidae; genus Pan; species Pan troglodytes. The sequence continues at coordinate 75,256,781 of NC_086015.1, forward strand.
TTGAGCCGTTGCAAAGGTGCTCCACTAAGAAGCTGTGGGACTGAGTCTTCGGGTGGCCTTGGGACTCCATTGGCAAAATGGCTAGCCCTTTGAAAGCAAAAGTAAAACATGCCCAAAGCACCTGAGATAGGGCTTCTCACACAGTGGCTGGAAGAGTTCAGGAGACCCTGAAAGTGATTCATTTCAAATCAGGAGTAGCTCAGCAAAACTAAGGTCAGTGTTTTTCCAACCCCTGCCCTTCAGAACACCTCTATACTCACCCTGGGCTAGGTCACAGGGTGCAGGGAAAGAAAACATGGCCCTTTTTGCTGTGTATGCAGCACAAAGGGGACACAGCCATGGACAGAATCAGACTTCCCGTCCTGTGGAATACCTACTGAGAGCAATTGAAACCTGTTTAAAAACTAAAAGTAAAACAACAAAACCGAGCCTGTGCAAAACCACGAAAGCCAGGAATACCAGTGGCTGCTGAAAGAATATAAAAATCGGATGTGGGGGAATTGGGTTTTTATTGTTCTGTTGTTGCTTATCTTGAATTTTGCTGTCTACTCAGGCTGGGGCCTGAATTAAATGCTTAACCTTCCTTCTCAGTCAGTGTTCAACAACTATGTATATCATGTCCTACAACAAGCCAGATCTTTTGTGATGTGCGAGGTGTGCAGGAGTGAACTCTGTTCCTGACCCTTGAGGAAGGTGCCTATGCTTCACTACCTATGTTTCTACATAAGGCTGCTCCACCTACTCAAGTTCCAGCCATACTTAAGCTACTCCTTTGTGGAGATTCACTCACTTCAAAGCTCTACTGCAAAGTTACTTAATAATAATAATGATCAGGTTGACCATACTCAGAGAAAATCTATATTCCTTTTTTTTTTCTCTTCTGAAATAGGGTCTCACTCTGTCACCCAGGCTGGAGTGCAATGGAGTGATTCACAGCTCACTACAGCCTCGACTTCCCAGGCTCAAATGATCCTTTTGACTCAGCCTCCTGAATAGCTGAGACTACAGGCACATGGCACGACTCCCAGCTAATTTTTTTTTTTTTTTAAATTAGAGATGAGGTCTCACTTTCCTGCCCAGGCTGGTCTCGAACTCTTGGCTTCAAGCAATCCTTCTGCCTGGGCCTTCCAAATTGTTGTAAGTACAGGAGTGAGCCATTGCACCCAGCCAGGAAACCCAGATTCAGAAAGGATATCTGTCTAGAGAAAAATCTCATTCAGTGAATTTAATACTCACATACAACTATGACTTGTAAGTCCAGAGTTTTAGGGTAAGAAGCATGTAACCATTGTACCCAATGGAGAATTTAAAGCTCAATGTAGTTTGGTGGCTCCAAGATCAAGCCATCCATGTTTATCACCTTATCATGGAAACCAAACATCCTGAAGACTTGCCCTGGAATGACTTCTAGAAAGAAGAGATTATTGTACCCAGACTGGAAAGCTAAACAAAAGCGATGTTTTTCAAAACACATGAATTCACAAGACCCAAGGCTTATTTATGGTAAACCGCCAGCAAATATAAAATCCATAATTCCAGAGTGCACTCAAATGAGGATGAGAAATGCAAGACTCATAAAATCCTGATACCAGGAATGGAGAGCCATGAATGGTGTTTTAGAGAAATTAGTTCAATTCTTAAGTCCTTAGACTTCAGAAAACATTGCCACTTGGAGGGATCTGATTAGATTTCCTAATTGCTTTATCACCTATCCTATCCTCCCTGGCTGGTTTGCTGAGCACTATATTAGAGGGTCAGGGAGGTTCCCAGCATCCTTGTCATCTGTCTTCTACTCTGAGTTTCCAAACACAAAACTCTCCATTCAACCATTATCACCCTGTAGTTCAGCTGGAGGTAAAGAATTATGCGATTGATAACAGTCTTGTATTGGGTACTCCCATCAATATGAAAAATAACTGTAACATTTATTGAGTGTTCATTATACACTAGGCTCTACTGCTTTTATATTCAATATTGGATTTAATTCTCACAGCTACTTTTAAAAAATGGGTACAATTTCCCCCTATCATACAGTTGAGAAAAGAGATAGTTAGAGAGGTCAGGCAGTTTGCACAAGATCACATAGCGAGAAAGGTGCTGAGCTGGAATGCAGTCTGGCTCATCTGATTCTAGAGTCTGCACGTATACACACTCAGAGGTTCCAGCTGTAAGCTTCAGAGCAAGTCCAGCTCTGTTCTGCGAAGTGCTAGCTCTAATTCCAGGAATCTATAGGTGACTGGGGGAGGAAATACAGAAAGAGAAAACAACATATTCTACCTTCTTTTCTCTCTCAAGAAATTTCTGGACTGTTTCTCTTTGGTCTAACAGCAACAACCTTGGCCAAAAGCAACCATATCTGCCAAACTTACTGAGCCCCGTGTTAGCGTTGTTCTAGGCACCTCCCACAACTGACCTGAAGAGAAATCACCCAGGAGACAAAGCACAGGATATAAGAAAGAAAAGAGAAGGGATCATTTTGCCCCTGATATCAAAGAAGACTCAAGAACTGATGTAAAGAATGGCTCCTAGTTCCAGAAATCCCTTGGTAGTGAACTCTGAGGCAAATCCTCGAAGAGATGAGGAACACCCACTGCTAATATTCACTCATCCATTAGCTCACCTCCAGGCCTGGAAAGCCAACTGGATGGTTCTCTAGGAGGAAACAGCCAGATGTGAGACAAAGATACCTAGGCAACTAGCTGACTTGACAAATAGCCTATCTCTCTGTCTTGCACACACACAGAGGCAGAGAACAGAAAACATGCAACACGGCGGAAAATGTGCAGACTTAGGTTTCCCAGGCTAGCTCTTGCCCTAGTAATGTACACATGTTCACAGTGCAGTGATGATTTACAGCAACAGGCATGGGCACATGACGCGCTGGACCGACTCCAAAAGAACTGATAAGAGTATGAAGGAAACTGAGAACCAAGTGACAATCACCCAAAGACAAACCTCATTGGAATCACTTAGGAGGGGGCGCGAAAAGTGAAGGTCACATTTCAGGTATCAAAAGGCAGGATCTCATTTCACACCTCAGGAAACAAGGGTGCCAAAAGTTGAGAGCAAACCTCCAAAGTGCAAGAGGCCATCCAGGTCTAATGACTTGGTGTCGTCTTGACCAACCAGGCACACAGTGCGGGAATGGTGCCTGGTCCCGAAACCCATCAGATGGTGGGTTCAAGTTTTACCACTAAGGAAGAATTTGCTAGCGCTGCAAAGATGGATGAAGAGTTAACACAGCAAGCAAGCCAGGAAGAGAGAAAGAGAGTACATAGGTGTCTGGAAATGTGACAGCCTTGAGGCAAGGTGAGAAAGCCACCTAGCCCAGGACTCACATTCACAAAGGGCCATAATTTTGGACTTCTGTTTATTTTTTTAAATTTGTTTATTTTTTTGAGACAGAGTCTCACTCTGTTGCCCAGGCTGGATGGAGCACAGTGGCTGGATCTCAGCTCACTGCAACCTCTGCCCCCCAGGTTTAAGCAATTCTCCTGCCTCAGCCTCCTGAGTAGCTGGGACTACAGGTGCCCGCCACCATGCATGACTAATTTTTGTATTTTTAGTAGAGACAGGGTTTTACCATATATTGCCCAGGCTGGTCTTAAACTCCTGACCTCAAGTGATCTGCCCACCTCAGCTTCCCAAGGTGCTGAGATTACAGGCATGAGCCACCGCGCCTGGCCCCCAACTTTTGCTTATTTTTATTTTTATATTTTTGTTATTTTATTTTAGATTCGGGGTATATGTACAGGTTTGTTGCATAGATTTATTGCATAATGCTGAAGTTTGGGCTTCTAGTGAACCCGCTGCCCAAATAGGGACCACTGTATCCACTAAGTAATTTTTTAACCCTCACCTTCCCCCTTTTTGGGGTCTCCAGTGTCTATTACTTCCATCTTTATGTTCGTGTGTACCCAATGTTTAGCTCCCACTTGTAAGTGAGAATATGTGGTACTTGATTTTCTGTTTCTGAGTTATTTCACTTATGATAATGGCCGCCAGCTCCATCCATGTTGCAGTAAGAAACATGATTTCATTCTTTTTATGGCTGCAGTTTTGGACTTTCAATGGTCTCTCCAAATCAGATTTAACCTCCCATCACAGATACACAGTGACAGGAGTGAATTTAATCCTTCATCAAAGAACTTGAACCTGCAGATCCATTATTGGGCCACATCACCTCAATACATCAGAAGTAATGTTTTGAATAAATCCTGTGAGTCACATTATTATCACGCTGCATTTTATGGGAGAGAGAGAGAGAGAGAGAGAGAGAGTGTGTGTGTGTGTGTGTAAACATTAACTTATTTGAGTTAAACATTGAGAATATACCATAAATTTTGTAAATCTGTTTTGCCTTTGCATTAAAGATTAGTATTAGGAGCTCTGAAGCAATGGAAGTGGCCCAGGTGTCTCTCTACTTTTGAGTGGTCCTTTTTTCTTACAGAGAGGTTCAATATTAGAAAAATTTAAATAAGTATACAGTAGATCCAGATGGAAAGAAATCTAAAAGAAAGGACTCGATGGCTAGATGTTCTTGAAGCATCCAAGAGAGGTCATGGAAAGACAAGAGTCGTGTCCTTGAGGGCTGCAAGGTGACTGAGCATAGAACTGCATCTGCAAGTAGAAATGGCAAACAGGTGGAAATCACTTTGCTGATGTTGAGGAGCAAAAACAAAAGCGATTGTATAAGGAAGGACAAGGTCATGGAGCTAAAAATGCAAGAATAGAGACACAGTTTGCAAAAGACACAATAGGTAAGGGTGGCAGATGTAATTACGTAAAATTATATAAGATAAAAGAGGTTGAACCAGGCAAATATTATCACTTCTGGTAGACAGGGTTAACAGATCACTTAAAAATGTCTGTGTTGGGCCGGGCGCAGTGGCTCATGCCTGTAATTCCAGCACTTCGGGAGGCGGAGGCAGGCAGATCACCTGAGGTCAGGAGTTCGAGGCCAGCCTGGCCAATATGGTGAAACCCTGTCTCTACTATAAACACAAAAATTAGCCAGTCATGGTAGTGGGTACCTGTAATCCCAGCTATTCGGGAGGCTAAGGCAGAAGAATCGCTTGAACTTGGGAGATGGAGGTTGCAGTGAGCTGAGATCACAGCACTGTACTCTAGCCTGGGTGACAAAGCGAGACTCCGTCTCAAAAAAAAAAAAAAAAAGTCTGTGTTTTAACGATTTTAAAATTATTCCAGCTTCTTTTTTTTTTTTCTTTTCTTTTCTTTTCTTTTTTTTTTTGAGACAGAGTCTCGCTCTGTCGCCCAGGCTGGAGTGCAGTGGCACGACCTCGGCTCACTGCAAACTCCGCCTCCCGGGTTCACGCCATTCTCCTGCCTCAGACTCTCGAGTAGCTGGGACTACAGGCGCCCGCCACCTCACCCGGCTAATTTATTTCAGCTTCTAAATTGCCATCAGCTAGATGAAGGAGGCGGAAAATAATTCTAAAAATCAGATACAGTCACATCACAAGGACAAAGACAAAGTATTCCAAAATGCTTGAGAACTGACAAATGTATTTCCGAGATTCCAAGGGGCAGGAAAAGCCCCAGAAGACTGGGAAAGTTGGGGGGATAGTGGGATATAATGAAGAAGCTTCAAAAACTGATGAGCCAAGTAATTAAAACCGATCTTCTTCTCTTCCACACCAGGGGTGATACTGAGGGCAAACAACCTTTTTACCATCACTTTGAGAAAAAGTTATCAGGCAACAACCAACATGGTTTTCTTGGAGACACATCATGCCAGCCCCTCTGACCAAGTGATAAGACAGGTAGATAAAGGGGAAATGAGAGATGTAATCTTACAGACTTCTGTTAGTCCCCTGATTCTGTCCCTTGTGACATTCTCATCAGCGGGCTGGGAAGATGCAAGCAGGCATACTACACCCAAAGGGCGGTTATCGCTGGTGTGCTGTCAACCTGGGGACGTCTAACAAGTGATGTTCCACAGGTGTCCACCTATCCACCAGGATGATTTAATATCTCTATCACTGAGATATTAAGAGAGAGCTTCCTGTGCCCACTGAGCCAGCCTGGAATCAAATTCCAGGGTCTCCCTATCACCAGCCTGTATCATTACTTCTTTTATTACCCAACATGTAGCCTCGTGGTTCATCTGTGCAGAAGGAAGACAAAAATCTGGGAAGGTAAATGAACGTAGACAGATAGAAACTTCACTCTGCAGTGGCACCACTACCCATGCAGGCCCTTCCTGGACTCACAGCTACTCAGAGTGGGGTTTTTTGTTTTTTGTTTTTTTTCTCATTTAATGGCACATGATGATGCACACAAAACTTCCACTCTCAGTCTGGAATCAGCCCACAGGTCTGCAGCTATAAAAATCATCTCGAAAACATGAGATTTCAGAGATCCAGTTCTCAATGTTACCTTGAAGATGACAATTTATGAAGAAACAGGTGATTTTAATCCGAAATTGCCAGGAAACAAATTACTCCTCAAAAGCCCTTGGAAAGTAATAAGATAGCTAGGCAGAAAAAAAAAGATTCTGCAAACTAAACTTAATGTGTATTCATCTAGACCTGAATTAAAAATAAAATTCCGCTATAAAAAGAATTTTTCAAAATGTTAGGCCCAAGAATATGGCCATATTGTTCCATCTTGAAGAACCCAGTTGATTCAGTTTTATTACGGGCCTCCGCACTCTTCTAAGTAAGTCCCTCACTATAAACATTTACGAATTCCATCTCAGCATTAGTACTAAACAATATTCATTAAGAATCCCGCCAAAGTGCAACATGTAAGTAAATCAAAGCTTTGATGCTCTATTTTGCAAATTTCACGGGCCACTAGGGATAATTAAAAGGGCAATTATATAAAGTTGGTGCAGTTTTGAGAAACAAATGACATTTTCTGCTTTAAAGCACTTGATAATTTGATATTTTGCTATTAGGGCCTTCATGTGTACTTTCATAGACAGGTAGCCAAATAAACAATAAATGTTCCTTAACAGCCTCTAATGATTGTTTTTGCCCACTGATATCACTCACCATTCCAGTCCATAAATCATATGCTAAGAGATTAAGGTAAAGATAATGAAAAAGTATTAGAAACCATTAAGTTAGAGGCAGGGGGAAAAAGGCTGAAAGTGTTGATTTCTTCTATACTTTTTGCCAAAGCACCTAGCAAAGTCTGAGTTTCCGAGTGCTGGAGTGGGTTCGGTTTGTCACTGTGTTTAACCACCGCTCTGAAGCCAGCAAAGTACATTACAGCTCATGAAAAATACAGCGAAGAAACTGCTCGTGGCAGAAGCATTTAACTTCCTTGTTAGCAGCCTCCCCGAGTGGCACTTTTTCACCAGCAAGTTGTTTATTATGTTCGGTGCCAGGCAAAACTGATTAAATGGGGCTCTTAAGAATCAAAGCGTTATAAATTCATGGAAACACAGCAAGCAATAAATTCCATGGAATTAAAAGCTTACTAGTGCTATTAGCATTTCAGGGTGTTTGAATTGTTAATACTGATGTGCAAAAATGATGTGCCTCTACGACAAGGCAGACCACAGCAACACAAGTGACTGGCTCTAAAAATATTTTATCAAAGTGTCACTGGGACCTGGCAGTTGTTAAAGATACAGGAATGGAGGAGGAGAGTAATTATCTTCAAAATTCTCATTTGCCCTAAAAAGTCAATCCCACAGAAGAGAGAAGGCGCCAAATAAAGGTTTACACACAGGAGAAGAACTAGCATAAAAATATTATGCAAAGGATTTATGCTTTAAGTGAATGAAAATTTCATCTTAACAACCAAGAGGGATGAGAGTTTTATCCTGTAACCTGGTCTTAGCAGGGATGGGGCCCAACGTGTTTTAACTGGGTTGATCTTAATCTTCTTACAGGACAGATAACCCCAGATCAGGCCCTCAAAAAGTTACCAAGTGGAGTGGACACCTTGGCCAATAAATGTTTCTGGTTTGTCATGTTTCATCTTCGACTCTTTCTGGGGGCGTTATAAAGTCTTATTCTAAAGTGACAAGGGGGGAAATCAATTATTATGCCATTAGGCAAGTTATATTCTCCCTCCCAGGTGCAAGATATGAAGTAAATGCTACTGCACCCATCTATTTAAAGAATACTTCTAGCTGGGTGTGGTGGCTCACGCCTGTAATTCCAGCACTTTGGGAGGCCAAGGTGGGCAGATCACCTCAGGTCAGGAGTTCGAGACCAGCTTGGCCAATATGGTGAAACCCCGACTCTACTAAAAATACAAAATTAGCCGGGTGTACCGGCGCACACCTGTAATCTCAGCTACTTGGCAGGCTGAGGCAGGAGAATTGCTTGAACCTGGGAGGTGGAGGTTGCACTGAGCCCAGATAATGCCACTGCACTCCAGTCTGGGTGACAAGATCAAGACTCTGTCTCAAAAAAAAAGAATACTTCCTTCCAACAGAAACATATCTAAAGATCTGTGGTAGACAAATACAAATGTAGGGAGAGAGAAAAGACAACAAATTAAAAAAGACTTCTTAAAGAATTAGTTTTGTTGATAAAAAGTGTTAACGATAATTTTACTTTTTTGGTAAAAGAAAGAATTGCTGCCCACCAATTCGGTGTGATCACTTGAAAACACAACTTAAGAGAAAATTCACTGTAAATCTGGAATTACCAGATTTCAGGAAAAAAGCAATCTAAAGCTGTCAATCTAGACAGACATCCAAACACCTATTCATCCACTCCAGAGCTGGCCAAAAAAGTACTGTTTTTTAACACATCAAGAGAACTTAATTCCTTTGATAAAAGAACCACACGTGTAATAGCATCTACTGACGGATCACTGGTACATATGATTATCTCTGGGGCTATGTTCCACATGTGAATATAACATTTGTACTCACTGAAGCTGTCTGCTGCTTCCCTACAGAGAGACAGAGGCTGCTCACGTACCAAAAAATAGAAAGGAGACAAAGAGGAAAAACCTTACAGGGAGAAACTCATAACCACTAATGTGCTTTCACTGGGCTTAAGTCCAAAGCCATGGATTGTTACAGAAGCAACGTGTTACAGGGTGTCTGAATTGTTAAAACTGCTGTCCAAATTGGTTCTGCCTCTAGGACAAGACCTACTATGTGTAAAATATTGGCAGGGGCGATGAATACATATAAGGCATTGTTCTTGTACTCAAAAAAGCTTAAGAGTCTCACTGGGGAAATAATCAATTATAAAGCACCTATTATACATTCTAAATCAGGAATCAAAAGAGTCTTAATAGACAGGTTCTCTACCCACTGGGATTTTAGAGTGACTTGAAGATAAGGCATACACCCAAAAAACAACCACCGAACAAGGCAGTATTATATCTATCAACATTCTATACACATGGAATAATGGGGTTCTTTTGTGCAAAAGAATCACCAATTATAGGAGAAGGAAGAGTCAAAGTTTGATAAATAGATTACTAGGGAAATTCAGCAATGAAAATGAGAAATAATATGCACAATTTTCTCTCAGCAGTGTCCTCAGCATCCTGGGTGGGTCAACTTCGATGTCCTCCTGAGGCTCCGTGTAGAATTATACCCAGCAGTGGTGAGCAAAACCAGTATGGCCCTTACCATATTGCTCCCATGGGTCTTGCAATATACTAGGGGTGGGGGATTTCAGGAGGACAAGTAACAGAAGGTGGCCTCAGTAATAGAGAAGACCTAGAAGCTTCCATGCCTGTGTCCCACATTTACCCCCCGGCCCCCCACCCCGGGTATCTGATCCCCTGGTCTTCTCACAGAGGTCTCTAGTCCCTTGTTTTCCTTCAAAACTAGAAATTCATTTCTCAGTCCTTTATTCTCATTGACTAGCAACCCTTTAATGTCACTGGGCTGCAGTCAAGCGTTACACCAAAGAAAAGACACTCATATTGTCCACTGTTCCTAACTAACTGAGAGAGAGAGTTCTGCCCCTTATTAGGGTCACCTGACTTTGGTCATTTTTTTGACTGGAAAGTCTTTCCAGGATTGCTGCAGATACCTTTTCAAGGGTGACATCTCTTCCCGAACTGCTAGGGGAAAGCTCAGGTCTAGCTTATTTCTGGACCTGGAGGCAACCATCTCAAGGCCATGGTCTTCCATGGTTTGGAAGGTGCAGCATCTGGAGAAGGGAAATTGCTCTCTCCCTCCCCCAGTAGAGCCTCCTAACTTCTCACTATACATGAATTAGGACTAAGGGGAGACCTCACACTCATGTGTGCGCATCCATCTGGCTCCCTCTCTGCTGTTCAATCCCCTCTCTTGTACAACGAGCAGAGGCAGTAAGGTGCACATCCTTCGTCCTTCTGGTCCTTGTGTGTCCCATGGGGTCCACTTAAGAGTGACCAGATTCAGGTTTGTGTGAGGAGTCAGTTCTGTGTGAATTCAAGTTCAATTTCCAAGAAATACTGGCAATGAGGCACTGGGAAGGAACAAGTCTAACTAACAATCAAATGATAACTTGCATCCGGCCCTGTCCTCCTTCAAACATGTCTGGCTTATGTGAAGCAGTGTCATCTGATGCTTACACCACTGTAACCGAATTGGACTCCCACCTCCGATACACGCTCAGGCCCTCACCCTTCCTCCTTGCTACCACAGCCCTAACTCAACTGCTTCCTTCTCTCCTCTAATCCCCTTGCCTTGGCAGGTTCAAGACTCCTGTGTTGTGTTTTCTAGCACAAAAGTTGGCTGGTATTTTCAAACATGCCCATCCCCCTTCAGTCTTCCTTGAATGCAGTCCTACGCGGCCTCCATTATTTCAGTATCCGAGAACAAAGTTTCTGATGACAAAGTCTGTCCTTGGAACACAACCCTTTGCTAATGGGGGGATGACTGCTTGATAATAAGGCACTAACTGTGCAGCCCAGACAATGAGCAAAAAAAGAAACTGGGGGGAGGGAGAAAAATAAATAACAATACAAAGTAATAAATGACTTCATGCCAAATGCATGGTGAAGGAATCAAATGCTCTACTATTCTGAGCACTGAGTGATTTCCTTGAAAGGTCTGGTCGTGGATGGTGGCTACAAAATGAGACGAGGGCAGTGCAAGGGCCATTGTGAGGCTAGATAAATACAACTTAATGATAATTCAAATTGTCTGCTCATGCTCTTCTCAGACTGGAATGGCTTCACCCAATCCTCTAACATGTCTACTGAAGAAGTTCTACTCCTCCCAGGAGCCTTCACTGCAGGGTAGCCTCCCTCAGGAGTCTTCCACTAATTTTCCCAAGTAGAAATGAAGGAGCCCTCCCTTCCAATTCCTTGGGTCGAATATTTCACATCAAAAAGGACTTCCATACTAGCACCAGTGCCTTGTCTACCATGCTGTGAGTTTCCTGAGATCTGCAGACATGTTTTATTCATCTTAGTGTTCCCAGGCCTATAGGAGCTCAGGGATTTATCCATTTTAACTATGTTGCAAACAGGAAACAGAAGATACAGATAAATGAAAGGCAACCCTCAAGATTGGCCACCTTAACTAAGGACATTAAGAAGAAATGTGGTCCTTAGAAGCACATGACCGAAGGCCACCCCTGAAGAGTCAGGACAAGAGGCTCAGACCTTCTCTGCACCCCTTGGAGCAGCAAGGTGACAAGGATGGAGTTGCTGGAGCTCGTCACCACCGGGAAAGGGGTCCTATTAGAAATGGGGTCAATTCAGAAGAGAGCAGAGGGCAGAAATGCAAAGATGGGGTTGTCTAGCCAGGGCTACACCTGACCTATTCAGTTATATCATCAAATAAAGTCTCATTTTGCTTGAGCCAGTGTGGGCTAAGTCTTATATGGCATGCAACTAAAAAAGTATTTTCGATAACACAGTGATCCACGGAGGTGCAGATAATAATTTAGCATTACAGGAGACAAGCCATACGGAATCGAAAGTCAGGAGTCAGAAGCTGGAAGTAAAGGCTGGGTAGATCTGGGCAAAATCAACAGTTTCTTATCACTGGGTTTCTAAAATCAATCAGCAATCTTACTGATTTTCACTGTTGTTAAAAGCAAGGATTTAAAAGAGAGATTATCAAAATTCAGTATCTGATCAATTGTAGCAGGGCTTGTTGCCCCTTTAGGTAGTAACACTTTGCTATTTGCCATTCTAGAGCTATGTTTAAATGCATATTATACTCATATACACATAATTAAACAGCACCAAAGAGGTAAGCAAGAATAAATTCCACAGCCCCTGGCAACTACCAGTTTCCCTTCCCAAAGGCATCCATTGTTGCCAGTTTCTTGTCTCTCTATTCCAAAAATATTCTGTACACAATACAATCACATAAGTATTTTGTATGTATATTTCTTTTTCTCCCACTTCATCCAAATAGTATTCTATTTACCCACTTGGTCACTTAATATATACTGGAGATATTTCTGTACCAGTACCTACAGGTGTACGTTCTTTTTTAACAGCTGTGTAGTGATGTCCCTGAGTGTCCCTCATCCTGGGGATGGACCATAATTTAGCAATTCCCTCCTGACAGACATTTATGGAATTTATTTGCTTTTGCCCCCACAGATAATGTTACAAGTTATAACCATGAACACAGGCCTTTTATCACCTGGGTGGGTATAAGTCCCTAGAAGTAACAGTCGTTTTTCCCTACTGCATTTGTGATCTAACAGAGTCAACAACCCTAACAGCTGGAAGAATTAATCCCCATTCCCACCTCATGTACCCTACACCTGGGCTTCCCTTTTACTTTTCTTAATTTGTTTTGTTTTGGCAGTTTTCTGATAGGTTCAGACAAGCAGGTGTCTTTGATGAACGCTGAGAACAAAACATACCGAGGCACAATTCTACTGCAGAATGCAAACAACCTTGTAAAATATTCCCCCACCACCTTTTTTAAAGGCCTGGAAGAAAATCATCTGAACCTATACTTAGTGGTGTATGTGAGGCTTCTGGGCATGTGCTGTATTATTAGAGTTACACAATGTAGTAATCACATGCCCGTGTCTCTGGAGGTTACCGGAGTGGTTCTCCATCCTCTCACGCTTATCCCTTCTTCGTTTTTTTGTTTTGTTTTGTTTTGTTGTGTTTCCCTGTCCTTTCCTACCTTTAACATATCCTGCAGCATTCTTTTAGCCTGTTTTCCTCCAGTCTAATTATTCTTCAATTTTAAATAATGTAATAACTTTGACATTTTCATTTATAGTTAAGCCACGCTAATTTGCACAAATGACGGGTAGACACAGCACAAATTAACAAGCCTGAAAAAAATCAGCAAACACCCAAAAAGCCAATGATTAAAAAGAAATCAGGTTTCTGCATTATGAAATGCACATTTATTTTTCCAAGCAATTTCTGCAGACTTGTGAGAAAGTATGGAGTAGTGACACTTGGCTGCTTTCTCATGTTCTCCCTTTTCTAAGCTATAGGGTTACTTTCTCTGCATGGTCTTCAGTAATGATGTTTTCTGGACGAAGTATCAGGACTTAGAAGCCTAAGTCGTTCTGAGTACAAGGTTCAAAAGGTAGTCTGTGAGCTCAGTTTTGGACCTATAATATAGGTATTTCTGGCATTTCTGGTTACAAGAGAGAAAAAAAAATGGAAACGGTTCTTCCCTGAAAAATCTAGGATGTGTCTAATCCAGTTTCATTATCTTCCAACTCCACATTAGGGCTCTCTCAACACGCTACTCACTCAGCCAATATCTCCATCAGACATGGTCACATCAGAAATCTAGGTGGCATCATAAACCATTCCCTCACTCTCACATCCCTTACTCTATCCATCAGTGACTGCTGCCTAATTTTAACCCCTAAGTATATCCTTTTAAAAATTTTATTTTTTAATTAACAAACAATAACTGTATATATGCATGGTGATGCATAGATACAGTGTTTCAGTACACATAATGCACAGTGATCACGTAAGAGTGACGGGCACATCTGTCATCTCAAAATTAATCATTTCGGGGTGTTAGGAATGTTTGGTATCCTCCTTCTAGCTGTTTGAGACTAATTATGTATTGCTGTTAACTATACAGTCAGCCTACAGTGGTACAGAACAACAGAATTTATTCCTCCTACCTAGCTATAATTTTGTATCCTTTAACAAATCTCTCCGCTCCCCCTACACTTCCCAGCCTCTAGTATCCTCTGTTCTACTTTTTAAGTAGATCAACTTTTTTTTTTTTTTTTTTTTTTTTAGAGACAGAGTCTCACTCTGTCGCTCAGGCTGGAGTGTAGTGGTGCGATCTCAGCTCACTGCAAGCTTCCCCTCCCGGGTTCACGCCATTCTCCTGCCTCAGCCTCCCGAGTAGCTGGGACTACAGGCGCCCGCCACCACGCCCAGCTAATTTTTTGTATTTTTAGTAGAGATGGGGTTTCACCATGTTAGCCAGGATCTTCTCGATCTCCTGACCTCGTGATCTGCCCGACTCAGCCTCCCAAAGTGCTGGGATTACAGGCGTGAGCCACCACACCTGGCTGAACTTTTTTTTTTTTTTAACTTCCACATATGAGTGAGAACATGCGGTGTTTAACTTTCTCTTCCTGGCTTATTTCACTTAACAATGTCCTCCAGTTCCATCTATGTTGCCACAAATGACAAGATTTCATTCTTTTTTAGTGCTGAATATTATTCCATTGCATATATACAGCACAATTTCTTTATCCATTCATGCATCGTTGGACAGTTTTAAAGACTTCCTCTTCCTTGCCTGTCCACTATCAACACCACAGTCCAAATGACAGCATGCTCTACAATAGCCTCTTGCCACACGCATCAGTCTGATGACTGCAGCCTCTAACTCCTTCCTGCATATTATGTTCCAGCCATGCAGGCCTTATTTCTTTGCTTCAAGCATGCCAAGTTCACTCCCACCTGGAGGACTGGATATTAGTTGCTGCTTGGACATTGAATTGATCTTTCCCTAATCCTTACATGTCTGACTGCTTTTCGTCTCAACTAAACTGTTTACCTTCATAGAGGTATTTTCCCTAGTTAAAAAAAATGCTATTGGAGTATTTATTTAATTAATTAATTAAATTATTTTAGGGTTGAGGTCTCACTCTGTTGCCTAGAGTGGGGTAAGGTGGCAGGATCACAGCTCTCTGAGGGCCCAGTTTTGTCTTCATTGGCTCACTAATATAAACTCAGCAAAGAATGCTGTGGCTGGCACACAGGAAAAGACCAAATATGTGATCAAAGCGTGAGAAAATGAAGAGTGTCGTCACTTGGATTGCCTACTTCAAGTCCTGGCCATAACACACACAGGAAGGATGTGACCTGGGCATGCTGGGTGAATGGCTGGCCCCCTCTCTGTGCCTGCAGGAAACAGTAGCCCCTACGTAACCCAGAGAAACCAGATTTTTCTGAAGTTTCAATGAAGTTATACATAAAGGCATTAAGCAGGGCCTGACACACAGCAAACCTTCAATAATTAGCTACTGTCATCAATAGCTTTTGATATTATTCCTGTTTTTTACAGTCAGAAGAGTCTTAGATAAATTAAAAAGGAGTAAGAGAGTTGTCTTCTCTGATGTTCTCCATCTTTCCCTCCTTTATGAGCACAGAAGCGCTGGACGGTAGGCTACAAAAGGTGGTCTATGGTATCTCATTGCCAAGCTGGCTTCCCAGAAAAAAACCCAGCTTGCCTCCATCCTGGTGCTTAAAACAGCCGGTCTCAGGAAAGCAGCAACTTGATTAAACAAATTTCTGACCGGGCACGGTGGCTCACACCTGTAATCCCAGCACTTTGGGACGCTGAGGCAGGCAGATCACAAGGTCAGGAGTTCAAGACCAGCCTGACAAACATGGTGAAACCTCATCTCTACTACAAACACAAAAATTAGCCAGGTATGGTGGTATGCACCTGTAATCACAGCTACGCAGGAGGCTGAAGCAGGAGAATCCACTTGAACATGGGAGGCGGAGCTTGCAGTAAGCAGAGATCATGCCCCTGTACTCCAGCCTGGGCGACAGAGCGAGACTCCATCTCGAAAACAAACAAACAAACAATTCCTAACAAGTAAAATACCAATTAAATAATACCCAGCCGCGCCTTCATAAATCTCTTAGAGGCCTTTAATGAGGATCTTTGTTACTCTTGATAGAAACAGGAATTGGGGCCGGGCATGGTGGCTCAGGCCTGTAATCCCAGCACTTTGGGAGGCCGAGGCGGGTGGATCACCTGAGGTCAGGAGTTCGAGACCAGCCTGGCCAACATGGCAAAACTGTGTCTTCTACTAAAAATACAAAAATTAGCTGGGTGTGGTGGCAGGCACCTGTAATCCCAGCTATTTGAGAGATAGAGTCAGGAGAATTGCTTGAAACTGGGAGGATCACGCCATTGCACTCCAGCCTGGGTGACAAGAGTGAAACTCCATCTCAAAAAAAAAAAAAAAAAAAAAAAAAAAAAAGAAAGAAATAGGAATTGATACCATTGTTCCAGAAAAGAGTTGTGGAATACATACATAAAATTTCAATATAAATCAATACATGTTTATCAAATTCAAATACACATAGCTTTTCACCCAGCATGTCCCAATCTGGTAATTTGCCATAAATTAGTGCTTCTCAACTAGGGCAATTTTTTCCTCCATGAGACACTTGGCAATGTCTGCGGATATTTTTTCCCTGTCATGCATGGGGCAGGGGTGGTGAGTGGGGAGCAGAGTTATAGGCATCTAGCAGGTACAGACCAGGGATGCTGCAAAATATCCCACAAATCACAGCACAGTCTCCCACAAGAAAAAACTAGTCAGACCCAAACAAAAATAAGCTGAGGTTGAGAAACAGTCCTTAGGAAATAGACAGGCTTGCAACTATGCATATACAAGCTTTTTGTATACAATCTCGTGTATCCAACCAAGTGGAAATGGTTAGATAAACTGCGATATATTTATACATAGCTATAAAGTAATAATAATGTTGCTATATATCAATTGTTACAGAGAGATATGGGTAACATTTTTAAATGTTTAAAAAGTAGGAAAAATGTAGCATACTCCTGGCAAGAGAAAACTGTTATGTGTCTATACCAAACTGCCCAATAAAAATAGAATGCAGGCCAGGCGCAGTGGCTCATACCTGTAATCCCAGCACTTTGCGAGGCCGAGGCAGGCGGATCACGAGGTCAGGAGATCAAGACTATCCTGGCTAACACAGTGAAACCCTGTCTCTACTAAAAATATAAAAAATTAGCCGGGCGTGGTGATGGGCGCCTGTAGTCCCAGCTACTCAGGAGGCTGAGGCAGGAGAATGGCGTGAACCCGGAAGTCAGAGGTTGCAGTGAGCTGAGATTGCACCACTGCACTCCAGCCTGCGCGACAGAGTGAGACTCTGTCTCAAAAAAAAAAAAAAAAAAAAAAAAAAATAGAATGCAAGCCACAAATGTAATTTAAATTGTTCTAATGGGTACTTTTTAATAACTAAAATGAAGTGAATGAATCAATTTTAATAGTATGTTTTAATTCAATATATTTAAAATATCATCATCATTTTAACCTATAATCAACACCCAAAATTATCCGGTATTTTACAATATCTTTTTTTTTTTTTTTTTTTTTTGGAGACAGAGTCTTGCTTTGTCCCCTAGGCTGGAGTGCAGTGGTGCGATCTCAGCTCACTGCAACCTCCGCCTCCCTGGTTCAAGCGATTCTCCTGCCTCAGCCTCTTGAATAGCTGGGATTACAGGTGCCCACCACCATGCTCGGCTAATTTTTTTGTATTTTTAGTAGAGACAGGGTTTCACCATGTTGGACAGGCTCGTCTCAAACTCCTGACCTCAAGTGATCCACCCACCTCGGCCTCCCAAAGTGCTGGGATTACAGGTGTGAGCCACCATGCCCAGCCTACAATATCTTTTTTTTTGTTTTCAAAATAATTCAGGTTACCCACATTTCAACTTCTCAAGAGCTGCCTATGGTAACTGGCTACCATATTGGACGGCCCAGGTCTATTCCATAATCAGTGAGCAGAGACAAATGTTTAGAAGGATGGTCTCCAAAATGGTCCAAGTTGTGATCCTGGGGGTGAATTTATGGTAATGTTTGCTTTCGTATTTATGTTTTCCTTACTGTTTGTTTGTTATGATAAGAGTTATCCTGTATAGGTAAAGAAAAATTGAACTGCATGCATTTCTGAAGGAACAAAGAGAGAAAACAGCTTGTTAGGTGTCATGAAGATATACGAAGCAGCCCTTTCTAATTCCTTGTTAAAAAGGACAGATCCTACCAGCCTGGGCAACATGGCAAAGCCTCTTCTCTACAAAAAAAAAAAAAAAAAAAAAGAAGAAGAGGAAGAAAAAGTAGCCAGGCGTCGTGGTGCATGCCTGTAGTCCTAGCTACTCAGGAGGCTGAGGTGAGAGGATCACCTGAGCCCAGGGAGTTCAAGGCTGCAGTGAGCTATGATCATGTCACTGTACCCCAGCCTAGACAACAGTCAGACCCCATCTCAAGATAAAAATTAAAAAAAAAAAAAAGAAAAAGAAAAGGACAGATTCTGGAGTTTTCCGAGAAAGGGTCGCTATCACCAACCATGTGCACGTGCACACACTCATTCTCTCTTTCTCCTTCAGATAATAATGGGGTCAAGGTCATTCCTGCCAACTGTACCCACAAACAGCCAACCCTCTGCTATCTCAAAACACATGTGAGTGGTGAGAAAGCACCCTCTTCATGTTCTTCCAAACAGACAGGGATTCTGGCTCCCTGCCCTGTAGAACACACACATCCTCCCATCTAGCCTAGGACATGGTGAATACCTGACCGACATGGTTTCTGCCCACATTGCTCAATGCAAAGTGCTCTCAGGCCTGTCAAGAGCCTAATGCTCTTTTAATGCAGTCTCTACGTGTAAGTTCTAAAATAACATCATGTTAGAGCCAATGAACCTCACAAACAGCCCTGGAAAACCTATTCACAGTACTTCAGTCCATGGTTTAAGTTCTGAAAAGCTCGTGAGCCCAGGTCTCTCCTTCTGAAATCAGGAACATCTGGATGGCAATGGCTTGGCCTTTTACATTATTATCCCTCAAATCTAAGCTGAGGCTGGGCACAGTGGCTTATGCCTGTAATCTCAACACTTTGGGAGGCCAAGGCAGGTCACTTGAGTTCAGGAGTTCAGGACCGGCCTGGCCAACATGGCAAACCTCTGTCTCTACTAAAAATACAAAAAAAAAAAAAAAAAAAAAATTAACCAAGTGTGGTGGTGGGCACCTGTAATCCCAGCTACTCAGGAGGCTGAGAGGGGAAGACTCGCTTGAACCCAGGAGGCGGAGGGTGCAGTGAGCTGAGATTGTGCCACTGCACTCCAGCCTCGGTGACAGAGTGAAAAAAAAAATCTAAGCTGTAACAAAGCTAAGTGAAGATAAGCCCATAAGATCCCTCTAAGTGGTACCACACCTTACTCTCTGGTGGCACGTAAGAAATGAGCAGAAGAGAGAGATGAGTTCAAATACAATGTTATCCATAAAAATTCAAAAATCATTTCTTTCTACTTAGGATCTTAATTTTTTCTATTTTGGGCCAAAAGACAGTACCAGGATGCCTGTTTCATTTCTATTCCTATTAGGCTCTCCTTAATATATATATATTTATTAAAGATATTTAAAAATATTTTCCATATCTTGAATTTTTAATTAATAATAAAGATTATTAACTTCCTTGAGAACTTACTACATTCCATGTACTGTGGTAATCATAAAAATTACTGGTGTTGTGGAGCCAACATTTACTGAGCATTTGCTGTGTATAAAACATTGCTCTAAGCACTTTTTACCTGAAAAGAATTTAGTTAATCCTCAACTGCTTCACAGGGGAGGTACTAGTTTAGTATCTATTTTTGCAGGAAAAAAAAGGCTTCAAGAAATCTGGTTACTTCCTCAAGATCAGAAAGCTAACAAGTAGCAAGACCAGGCCCCCAACCCAAGATGGAAACCTGAACTCCCAACCTATGCTATTCTTTGTATCATCTTCACAGCATTCCTATAAGGCAGGTCCTTTCATTCTACCCGTTTCACAGATGGGGACAATTAACTGAAAGTATTCAGGCCATGCCCAAGAACTGGCAACCAAACTCAGCCAAGGCATACTCCAAGTCCATTCCTGCCTGGAGACATGCTAGTGCCAAACAACAAGCTATACCTTCACCATGTCAGCACCTGAGATAGTCAATTTCCCATTACAAAATTGGTCCTGTTTTGAAAGGGTGGTAGCAGGAATCAGACAAGTACACAACAACAGTCCAGTTTCTAAGTGCACTCTCAGGAATGGGAAGAACAGAGAAAAAGCAGAGCATGGTCCAGGCCATGGGTACCCATCTGCCTTCCACTGGTGCTGAGTGCAGGGAAATCCCAGAAAGGGCTGAGAGAGGGAGAGGAAGTGCACTTTCCTTTCAATTTCCCTTCCTTTCTAATTCCTTCATTCAGGAATGAATAAGAATGAGCTGCTTGGGTTTACAGACTCACAGAGCAAACACCCAGAGAGGGGCTGTAATTCCCAGTGCCCCCAGTGCAGTCCGGAGCCCCACCCCCACCCCCCCAGCAGCACCCTTCTAAACTGATACAAACGGCAGGTGCTCCCTCAAGTCCATAGGCCTGTTCCAAGGGTCTTAGTGCTTAAATGGACACTACTGCAAAGCTTCTGGAACGATGGGGCCAGAGGATGCTGGCTCATTGAGTAAGGAGCTGAAAGAGAAATGGGGAGAAGCTTCTTGGGCTGGAGAGGACAGGACCTACATGACAGTGTGTCCTCCATGTGACAGGGAGACTCCTGAAGGGATCTGGATGACAACACTTTTTTATTTTAGCTGCTGAGGATAACAGAGCAATAGCAGAAGTTGTAAGAATAGCAGCAACTGCTTACTCTTACTGTGCTAAGTGCATTGCTCAGTGATTTGTTGTTTCTCCTCCCTATACAACACTGAGATTGATCCACCCAATTTGCAAAAGAGCCTTTTGGTTTTTTTATGTTTGTTTGTTCACTGATGTTTCCTGGATGCCTAAAATTATTGAATGCTTACTTGTCCAGAACAAGTAAGCACTCAATAACTATCTGGTGAATAAAGAAATGAATTTAAAGCTTCAAAGTACCATATTAGTCCTGGTACAAGGGCCACTGGTATAGTGGCCTCCCAATGACAAGACCCCTTTCCTATTTTCTCATCACCCTGGCTTTCCCAGTATCCCCACTCCTTCAAACCCTGGCTGTTCCAATGAACAATTAAGAACAGCCTAAAGAAACAAATACAACTTCTGGGACTTCATTTGTAATCAAAGAATTAAATAAAAATTTTTAAAAATAAGATACACCTTTTTCTCCTATGATTTAAATGATAACAAAAAAATGTTGAAACTCTTTGGCAAAGTTCAGTGAAATAAACATTCTCATCCAGTACTGATAGGATGACAAAAAGCAAGATGGCAAGACACATGGAGAATTTGTAAGAATTACATAACTGTTCTTCTACTGATTTTCCCCCCTCTAGAATACATCTAAAGAAAAGCAAATCAATAGACAAATATGCCAGGCACAGTGGTTCACGCCTGTAATCCCAGCACTTTGGGAAGCCAAGACGGGCAGATCACTTGAGCCCAAGAGTTCGAGACCAGCCTGGGCAACATGGCAAAAACCTGTCTCTACAAAAAATATAAAAATTAGCTGGACGTGGTGTGTGCAACTGAAGTCTAAGCTACTCGGGAGCTGATGTGGAAGGATCACTTGAGCCTGAGAGATCAAGGCTGTAGTGAGCTATAATCATCACTACAATCCAGCCTGGGTAATGGAGGAGACCCTGTTTCAAAAAAAGAAAAGACAAATATTTGTGCACAAATATGCCAATTGCAACGTATTACAGGAAAACTGGACATGGTGTCAATACCCAACATTGAAGAATAGTTCTTTAAATTTTATTGTATCCGAAAGGATGATGTGGTATACAACCATTCCAGATGTCTTTAAGAACACTTCATGACACAGGAAAATGCTCATCATGAAACACTAAATTAAAAAAAAAAAAATGGATACACAAATACTATATACTGTATGGCCACAATTTTGTTAACTATATGTACATTCCATTAAAAAAAGAATAGAAGGAAATATATGTTATTTTCAGAGTCAGGTGTCTAAATTACTTTTATTTTTGCATTTGTCTACTTTTCTATAATTGCAAATTCCCCATAATGAGATGGTTTTATATTTATAATCAGAAAAAAATAAGTTCATAAGAACTTTCTATTCTATGTATATAACATACATAGAATATTATAATGAGAACTTAGTTAATGAAATTATATGACCCTTCCTGATGACAATTTTGCATTGGTAGGTATTTTATCCCACAGAAGGAAATAAAGAAACTTAACCCCATTCCAAAGCCAGGTAGAACAAGACCTCAGAAAACAGGCAGTTCGAATCAATTAGCTTATGCCTCAAAAATAGTAAGAAACACACATCATTATCCTCTTATATACCCCAGCCCTTGGCAAAACACGTCACATAGGAGGCAGTCATTTGTATGAATCAATCGCATAAGGATGGTGTAGTCAACTAAATTCTCATGCTACACAAAACTCAACTATTCAAAAAATGCACAGTAGTTGTCAACCAGCAGGATAATTCTAACTTTATATATATCTTCATCAAACAGCCTTGTTTTTTAAAAAATCAGGCTTTAGAGGGAGGAGAGACACAGAGGGAGAGGGAACGAGGAAGAAAAAGGAAGAGAGTAAAGAGAAGAAGGGTGAAAAGTGGGCACTTTCTGAGATAAATATTTTCAGATGATGCTTTTCCTATTTAATATTTTGAAACACGTGTAAATTCCCTTAATATAGCTTAGAGAAGAGAATATTAGAAATTAAATCAGAGAAAGGGTCATGTACATAAAAATAATACACCTTGGTTTTCAGTTGGTCCATTTTTTCAACAGTCAACTTTTTAACAGTCAAATTTTAATATTTCCACTTATCTTTGGTATTATATCACAAAAGGAAGGAACTGATGTAGTGGAAGAGGCTGGGAGTCACTACCAGCACAGAAATCTACAATTACACAGTGGCCTGGGGTCTGTCATTTCCTTTTCTGGATCACAGTTTCATCTTCAGTAAATATAAGGAATGGGCTACAGAAGTCTGACGTTCCTTGGTCCTCTCTGAATCTATAAACCTAAGAATAAAGTCATGCATCACTTCACAATAGGGATAGGTTCTGAGAAATGTGTTGTTAGGCGATTTTGCTACTCTGCCAACATAAGACTGTACTTAAACCCAGATAGTATGTATATTTTTACTTATATATTTTCATATGGAAAACCAAATGTCCCAGCACTGTTACCTATTGTCAGTCACTTCTCCTACTTTATCTGCAATGACAATACCAAGTGCTATGTATCAGGTATGCTCCATTATAATTTTATGGGACCACAGTCATATATGCAAACCATCGTTGACCAAAACATCCTTGTGTGGCACATGACTGCACTTCATTGATTGGCCATTTGGGGATTTTAGAATTAGATGGGATATCTACCACCATGTAGAGTGTCCCCCGCCACCCCCGCCCCACCCGCCAGCACACAGCTCAATTTTAAACACAGGGAGCCTCATAGAAACTCAGTAACTACTTATTGCTTAATCAATTAGTAACTATATCACTGAGGTATAGCAAAGAAGAGAACTTAAATTTCATACTCTAAAAGCTGTAACTTTTTCAATTTTACAGAGTTAATCTGAATGAAACCCAACCAAAGCAAAATTTGCAACTACAAACAAATTTAAATTAGTGGCATGTGCTGGGACAACAGAATGACTGATATTTGGGATAAATTAAACAATGAAAGTATAAATGGCTCTCCTTTGAAAGATACAAAGTTCCTTATCTAACAAGCTGCAAATCAAGTTGGGGAAGTGGGAAAATATCAAGGGAGAATTCAAATCAGAAAAAAAAAAAACAAAACAAAAAACTGCCTAGCAACTTAATGTCTAGAAATGTTGTCATCAAAGTTGATACAAACTCTACCTCATGCTATCACAGAAAACACATGTACTCAGAGCCAAGCAATGATTTTATGTGCCTGGAATTCATTTGAATATTATTTAAAAGTAGAGGGAGAAACTAGGTGATTATCTAAAATCACAACATCTTTTATGATACTCATTCAAGAGACTGAGTTATCTCGAGATGTCCAACACAGACGTAGTTACAATCACAAATAACTGGAAGGAATCTAAAGACCCACCAGTTGCAGGTATAGAAAACACAACAGTGGTAGTAATGAACGTAGCTTTAAAAATAAGATCTAGATATATTAAGTAATAACTTGGGAAAACACTTAAGATCGTTTAATGATAAAAGCAGGAAACAAAAAGAGTACATACAGTAAAAGTATATATAGACAAATGTTTTTAAATATGCCATATATAAGAAATAGCCAGGCAAGGTGGCTGGCTGGTGTGAACTTCGGAACTTTGGGAGGCCGAGGTGGGTGGATCCCCTCATCCCAGGAGTTTAAGACCAGCCTGGGCAAAACGGCGAAACCCTGTCTCTAAAAAAATACAAAAATCAGCCAGGCGTGGTGGCATGTGCCTGTGGTACCAGCTACTCATTGAGGCTGAGGTGAGAGGATCACCTGAGCCTGGGAGGCAAGAGAATGCAGTCAGCCGAGACTGCACCACTGCACTCCAGCCTGGGCGAAAGAGCGAGACCCTGTCTCAAAATAATAATAATAATAGTAATAGGGCCAAGCACTGTGGCTCACGCCTGTAATCGCAGCTCTTTGGGAGGCTGAGAGGGGCAGATCACTTGAGATCAGCAGTTTGAGACCAGCCTGACAAACATGGCGAAACCCTGTCTCTACTAAAAATACGAAAATTAGCTGGGCTTGGTGGTGGGAATCTGTAATCCCAGCTACTCAGGAGGTTGAGGCAGGAGAATCACTTGAACCTGGGAGGTGGAGGTTGCAGTGAGCTGAGGTCGTGCCACTGCATTCCAGCCTGGGTGACAGAACGAGACTTCATCCCAAAAAATAAAAATAAAATAAAAATAATAACAGTAGGATTTAGTTACAATGTTGAACTGTTTAAATAAGGTTACCAATGAAATTTTTCTCACTACTTCTTCTTCATATATATATATTTTGAGACAGAGTTTTGCTCCTGTTGCCCAGGCTGGAGTGCAATGGCACAATCTTGGCTCACTGCAACCTCTGCCTCCCGGGTTCAAGCGATTCTCCTGCCTCAGCCTCCTGAGTAGCTGGGATTACAGGCATGCGCCACCACGCCCAGCTAATTTTGTATTTTTAGTAGAGACGGGGTTTATCCATGTTGGTCAGGCTGGTCTCGAACTCCTGAGCTCAGGTGATCTGCCCACCTCGGCCTCCCAAAGTGCTGGGATTACAGGTGTGAGCCACTACGCAAGGCCACTTCCTGTATTTTTTGTTTCGTAAGTGCATTTAAAATTATCCACAAAGAGAAACTGTCCTTCCTTCATCCAACACCATCTTAACAGTATTTAGCATCCATATAGAGATAATGTGTGTTTTTGTAATTAACCTACCATTTCCTGGATGCTTGAGGATTTGCGACTGGCCAAGAAATCTTGAAAATGTTCAACTGTGTTTCACAAGTTTTGAAAAAGCTAGAATCTGTGATGCTCTTAGGTAATCTGAAAGGCAGATGAACCCATCAAAGACTACCTATATTAGTAAAACGTAAAGGTGATAGACAGACGTGGCTCAGGCTCAAACTAGTATTTTACTAATCTAGAGACTATGTTAACCACACCAATCTGTGATATACTTCAGATGATTACAATCGACATATTCTAAGTTAGGGCTATAAACACATCCCACTTTCCTCTATGCCTTTTATTTAAACTGCAAATCTCCAAACCATCGGATTAGAGAATGGGTCAAGAGGGACAAAATGCCCAGGATTCCTTTTTCACTGCTCACAGGTTGTACTATGACCCAAACTTCACAAAACTGAGTGCAAGGGGTGGGGGAAAATGTGGTAACTGTAACAAACAAGAATGCTGAACAATTACTATTCCTGGAAAAATAATACAAACCATGTTAAGTTCAGCCAGCCAGCAGACTGCTAGTTATATAAAGCCAGTAAATATGATAGGAGTGAGATTCAAACACAACTAACTCTTACTAAGGTCATCAATGACTTCCATATTGACAAATCCAATGGTCAGTTCTTTGTCATCATCTTTTTTGACCACTTGGCAGAATCTGATATGGCTGACAACTCTCTTCTTACTTATTTATTTATTTATTTATTTATTTATTGAGATGGAGTCTCTCTCTGTAGCCCAGGCTGGAGTGCAGTGGTGCGATCTTGGTTCATTGCAACCTCCGCCTCCCGGGTCCCAGTTCAAGCAATTCTACTGCCTCAGCCTCCTGAGTAGCTGAGATTACAGGAATGAGCCACCATGCCCAGCTAGTTTTTGTATGTTTAGCAGAGACAGGGTTTCCCCATGTTGGCCAGGCTGATCTTGAACTCCTGACCTCATGATCCGCCTGCCTCGGCCTCCCAAAGTGCTGGTATTACAGTCATGAGCCACTGTGCCCAGCCTAATTTTGTTTTTTATCTAGAGACAGTCACTATAGTCTGTCACCCAGGCTGGAGTGAAGTGGTTATTCACAGGCAGGATCATAGCACACTATAGCCTCAAACTCCTGGACTAAAGCAATCCTCCTGCCTCAGCCTCCTGAGTAGCTGGAACTACAGGTGTGAGCCCCCATGCTCAGCTTTCTTTCCTACTTTAAACACTTTCCTTGATGACCTTCTAGTTCACAATCTCAGAGTTTTCATCCCATCTCTGATCTTTCCTGTTCTCAATATTCTATGACTAAAACTTTCAATGGTGTTGGCTTTTTATTTTTATTTTACTTTTTTGAGACAGAGTCTCACTCTGTCCCTCAGGCTAGAGTATTGTGATGCAACTGTGGCTCACTGTGGCCCCAAACTCCTGGGCTTGAGCAATCCTTCTGTCTCAGCCTCCCAAGTGTAGCTGGGACTACAGGCACACGCCACCATGCCCAGCTAATTTTTTTTTTTTAATGTAGAGATAAGAGTCTCACTATGTTGCCCAGGTTGATCTCAAACTCCTGGTCTCAAGAGATCCTCCCACCTCAGCCTCCCAGAGTCAGAACCCAGATCTTGGAGCTCTTCTTTTCTTCATCTATACCACTGCTTCCTTGGTGAGTTCAGTCAAGTTTATGCCTTTAGGTATCACTTACATGCTTATAAATCCTGAATTTATAGACCAAGCTAGGACATTTCCAGGACTACATATCCAAATGCCCACTTGGCATCTTAGTCTGGGTGCATAGCTCAAACCTCCCATATCTACAGCTACATTCCTGGTCTCCCTTGCTTACCTCCCCTACCTCCAAAACTGCCCCACCCACTGTCTTGCTGTATTTTAGTAATGGGAGCACCACCTTCTATCAGTTCCTTAGAACAGAAAGCATTTGTCTTCTGACTCCTCTGTTTCTGCCCATAAGCAATCCATCAGTGAATCCTATTGATTATATCCCATCATTCAAGACAAAAATCTTAAGAGTCTTCTGTGATGCAACCTTTTCAAACTCCCCATCAATTTCACTAGGAAATCCTTTGGCTCAACGTTTAAATAAATTCCAAATTCAACAACTTCTCACCACCTCCCCTGCCATTGTGATCCTGGCCATCATCATATCTCACTGGGATTATTCTAGTGGCCTCCTAACAGGTCTCCCTGCCTATGACCTCATCCACCCAAAGTCTATTTTCAAAACAGCTCCCAGAGCGATCCATTTAAAAAGCATGAATGAGATCTTGCTCTACTTCAAAGCCCCTCAATGGCTCCCCAATAAGAATATAAAAAGCCCTAATGCCCTACTCAGTCTGGCCCTGTTACACTGTTACGTTGTCTCTTACTACAACTTGAGTAGCCTTAATCCAATATTCTGCAATCAAACGTGCTCCAAAAATCCAAAACTTTTTGAGCACAGATACAACACTCAAAGGAAATGCTCACAGGAGCATTTCAGATTTGGGATTTTGGGGTTAAGGATGCTTAGCTGGTAATGCATATATTATAAAATCTGAAAAACCCCAAATCAGAAATATTTCTGGTCCCAAGCATTTCAGATAACAGATACTCAACCTGTACTCTTCCCTTAAGGACAATGCTTCAGCCATACTGGCTGACTTGCTCTCTTTAGAATAGGCTACGTCTCTGCTCATCTTACATGGACTTACCCTGACCACCCACCACCTATTTACATAGCAACCCTTCCCTCTGACGATGTGACCTCCCTTATCCTTTTATATTTTCTCTACAGTATCTATCATCATGCCCTTGTTTATCACGCTTTGCTGGTTGTCCACTCCCTCTAAACCAATGAGCAGAGGGCCTGGTGGCTGTGCTGTCCACTGCTATATCCAGCAACACTGTCTAATATAAATACAATGGCTGCCACATAAGTAACTGTGACGCTTTTCAGAAGTAACAAGAAACAGCTGAAATTAATTTTAATATTTTATTTAACCTAATGTATCCAAAACGATCATTTCAACATGTAATCGATGAAGAAAAATTATCAAACATTTCATGTTCTTTTTTCCATACAAAGGCTTTGAAATACTTTGTAGATTTTACACTGCACATCCAAGTTTGGGCTAATCACATTTCAAGTGTTCAGCAGCTCCAGGTAGCTAGTGGCTCCCACACTGGACAGGGGAGGTCAAGCACAATGCCTGGCATACAGCAGGCATTTAATAAAGATGTGTGAATAAACAGATGAGGGAATAAATACAACCTGCAGAAAGAACTACTTTACATTGCAAAGACAGTACTCATATGTTTCAAAAGTTTCATTGCATACACATAAAATCCTTACCACATGTGACATATTCTGATTTTTTTATTTTACTGTATTGTATGCTTATTCTGTATTTTTTTTTTTTTTTTTTGAGACGGAGTCTCACACCAGGCTGGAGTGCAGTGGTGTGATCTTGGCTCACTGCACCCTCTGCCTCCCGGGTTCAAGTGATTTTTCCTGCCTTAGCCTCCCAAATAGCTGGGACTACAGGTGTGCGCCACCATGCCCAGCTAATTTTTGTATTTTTAGCAGAGATGGGATTTCACCATGTTGGCCAGGATGATTTTGATCTCTTGACCTCATGATCTGCCTGCCTCGGCCTCCCAAAGTGCTGGGATTACAGGCCTGAGCGACTGTGCCTGGCCGCTGATTCCATTTTTTAAAAGTCTTGGGTACAAGCCACTACACTAAAATCCTTAACCCACAAACTGGTTCCAACGGCCACTTTGAAAATGACTGGTCTAAATAAACTTTAAAGTATGGAATTTGTAATGAGTGTATTTTAGGATATTTCCTCTGGCCTCCAGAGACCACTGAGGACCTTTTGAAAGGGAAACAGACCAACCTCCAGAAAAAAAGACTGGAGGAAAGAGTGAGCATGTAAACTACCATGGCAAGCCATAGACTGCAATAATCACAGTCCATCCAACAATGGGAGGTTTCTCTTAATTAAAAAGTAATTTTATTTTACTTTTGATTTATTTATTTTTTGAGATGGTGTCTCCCCTCTGTTGCCCAGGATGTAGAGCAGTGGCATGATCTCAGATCACTGTAACCTCTGCCTCCCAAGTTCAAGCAATTCTCTCACCTCAGCTTCCCAGGTAGCTGGGACTACAGGTGTGCACCACCATGCCCAGCTAATTTTTGTATTTTTAGCAGATACCAGGTTTCGCCATGTTGACCAGGCTGGTCTCAAACTCCCAACCTCAAGTGATCCACCTGCCTTGGCCTCCCAAAGTGCTGGGATTACAGGTGTGAGCCACCATGCCCGGCCTAAAAGGTAATTTTAAATAACTGGTCACACTCTCAGATAATTAACAAAACATCTAATTACCTTTAATTACATACCACATATATGCTAATATACAAAATTCAGGGAAGATCTGCATGATTTTCACCCTTTAAAAAGAGTGAATTTGACAAGGGCAGAAAGACTTCATGTTTTTCCTTTTTCTTCCCGACCCCATGCAAAGTCCAGATCAGTGGCAGAGAGGAACAAACTGAAACGATTCATCTTCATTTCAAATTCACAAAGTCCCATTCACCAATAGTCTTTTTAAAAGATACCACAAACTTCAAATCCAAACTCAGCACTGCTTAGTAACTGTCACTACAGCTTCGACTTTTAAATGGGCTCATAAAATAAGGCTTCTGTCATCAGTACACTATTTGTCTCTTTGAGGTCCTTGGTGTTACTAGATACTGAGGGGGTATGCCCACAAGGTTAACACAGATGTGCTACCTTTTATAATATTTTGTTTTTGTACAGTTAAGCTTCAGATTTCTTTCAGGGGCTTTTGAATTGCCAAGGAAAGGCTCTATTTCCTACATCTGTGGTACATCGTTAAGTTGCCACCTAACATGAGGTTTGTGTTCCTAAAATGCTCAAGGTGAACAGTTGGAATATTTGTGCCTTTGGCAGATAGGACAGCAAAAACATCATTTAAAAAATATATGGATACAGTAGTTCAGTGGTGTGAGCCTATAGTCCAAGCTATTCAGGAGGCTGAGGCAGGAAGATCCCTCAAGCCCAGGAGTTCGGGGCTGCAGTAAGCTCTGATCACACCTATGAACAGCCACTGTAATCCTGCCTGGGCAACACAGCCAGACCCCATTTCTTAAAAAAAAAAAAAAGACAGATAAAACCATTTGCTATTTGGTTTTGTATTTTTGATTGTTCACTGTGCAAAATATGGTTATTTGATAATTGCTGCAAATATTGTCTTTACTACTAAATATGCCTTCATGTACATTTCAACAAGTGACTTCTGCTTGAAAACGAACTCTATTGAGCATATTTCTCTGGAAATCAATATTTAAGAAATTTTTTTTCTTTGAAACTAACATTCAAGAGAGACAGCTCTTGTTTACAGAGTAACTTAGTTTAGCATTATGGCTAACAATGTTTAAAAACAGCTAACTTAAAATGCAAACATTTAAATTCTGACGTTTAACTGTTGAGAGGCCATGTCAGTCTATGGAAATACACACAGCATAAAAAACAGTAATTTTTCCCCAGTTCTGTCCCTTGTAAGAATATTTCAAGCAACCATTCTCTTAGATTTAAAAATAAGAACTCATGAGGTTTTAAGACAGTTAAAAATTTTAAATGCCTAGATGAACCTTGAAAACATTTTGCTAAGTGAAAGAATCCAGTCACAAAAGGATGTGGGATTCCATTTCTATGAAACATCCAGACTAAGTAAATCTATACAAACAGAATGTATATTTGTTGTTATCAGGGGATGGGGGGAGGGCAGAACGCAGTGTAAGTGCTAATAGTTACTAGGGTTTTTTCTTAAGCGATGAAATATTCTAAAACTGAACTAGATGGTTGCAACTCTGAACACATTAAGACCTATTGAAAAGTCAGTACACCTTAAAAGGGTGAATTGTATTGTATGTGAGTTATATCTCAGTAATTCTGTTAACAAAAAATTAACATGCCTGATAACATTCACAACAGCATATAAGGAAATCAAGTTAATCTCACATAACTTCCATACGATGCTAAAACACATAATTCCCGACACCCTGGACTCCCTGTTTTAGAACACTTCTCAAATCAACCAACAATTGCCCTTCCTAACACCCACCATCATCATCGTCATTCATGTATGCCTGCCCCTCTAGACTATCAACTCTGTGAGGACAGAGACCATGTCCTTCTTACACGGTGCTATAATCTCAGCACCTAGCACACACCCACCAATAAACATCTGCAGTAAGAATTAATATATGTATGTACGTACATACATCTGTATGTATGAATGAATGAATGAAATTACTAGATTGGAGCAACTGAATCAATGAAGTACTTGTATTCTACTTGTCCCCTTAAATCTGTTTGTCAATTCTCCCCAGGCTCCTGGCCACCTAGGTAGAGACATTTCCCAGCAGCCCTCAAAGTTTGCTGGGCCTTATGACCACAATCTTACCAGTTAAGTGGCAATGAGTGGGATGTATACAATGTTTAACTCTTTTGATTAAAAGAAAATTGCTTGCTTTGGACATCTCCATAGTGCGGCAACAACATAGCTTTAACCCTATGATAAAGACAAAGCCCCAAGGGAGGAGAGCACAGACGGAAAGATCTGCCCAGACAAGCTACATTGGTCTGGTTGTTTCACGAGAGAAGTAGACTTCTATTTTATTTAAGCCATTTTACGCTGGGGTCTCTTTGTTACACCAGCCTAGTCTTTACCCTGACGGTTACAACCCAGGCATGAGTGTACTGTATGTGTGTACGGGGGATCAGGGAGCATTTCAATGCTTAACTGAATTGACTGATCACATTCCAGCCAATGCGGTCATCTGGTAACTCAGTAACGACTGCTTACAGTGTCTTCATAACAACTTCCTTAATTAACGGTCACATAATTCAAATGCTAAACACTACAAAAAGGTAGTTTTGAATGGGTTTAGCTCAGAATTGCTGTGTCATTAGGTAAATGTTCAAATCACTCACATATACACTTTTAAAGGAACTTATATTTCAAATAACTGAATAGCATTTTAGCTTTATTGTTCACCAAGAAATAATTTATAATAGGTAAGACACAATGAATGTTATCTACAAGGATGCATTTATAGTTCCTTCATCTAACATAAAACACCTTAAATTAGGGATAGGGTGGGGGGAAAATTGCAATGATTAAACTTCCTTTTGATTGTTTTTTAATTTTCTCTCAAATAACCTGACTTTAAAAAAAAACTGAACCAATACACAAAATGTGAAGCTTGGAGATGCCTAATGTTTAAAACTAACCATTTTAATTGTAATCTATATGGCCTTGATGATTATCTTCAACTCTCAATGCCATTCAGAATTGAATATAAGATGATGAATTTTACAAATTGGATTTGAATTTTAAGCAAATGCATGTGGGTAAATTGTCAATGGTGAGGGGAGGCAGGGAAAAACGCCACAGAAACCTTTATTAGATCACCAAACCAAGGCAACCATAATAGAATGACATCTGTATAATTGTGACCAGTGCATCCCTCTTTAGTTTCCATCTTGACATTCTGGATGACCTTGGGTAAACTATTTATCATCAACGGGACCGTTTTTCCAGTCTGTAAAGTGGGGATTATAAGAATTGCCAGCTACCTCTTAGGAATGCCAGCAACCAGACCCATTTTGTAAAGCACTCAGATCTAGTTGGAAGAAAATTGTTATATCACTACCGAGTATGATGACTGTTATTTATGACTCTTCAGACCATAGAATCCAAATTTTCAAAATGGCTTCATCTGGTTTTCTGAATTTGCCTGGCGACTTTTATGTATATAATCAGTTATTCCCATAGTACCTTTGTAGGCATATTTCTGTGCATCTATACTGACTGTTAATAATTCCCAGGTTTCAAATTTGAGGCGTGGTATTTACTGAGAAGCTCCTGGCATCTGAAGTCTACATGCTTCTTGCAGCGTGAAAGATGATGCTGATTTTTTTGTCCATTGCTGGACGGCAAGGTCTTCTCCCCATTTAAGGCTTATTCATCAGGAAGAAACGCTAACCACTATATTCACTTGAAACATCTTTTTAAATTGTATATTTCCAACAAACCTTTTATTTCTTTCTAGATAAGAGATCAAGACATATACAAATTAGTCTTTGAAAGATCTTTCACCTTGTTCAAAGGTAAAAATTACATTTATTACTTAAGTCTATATACCCTAACTTATTTCTCCCCAAAATTTGATATTAGCATCAAAACACAGATGGAATGGATACTGTAAAAGAAAAAAAAAGTGTTAAGTA
Source organism: Pan troglodytes (assembly GCF_028858775.2). NCBI lineage: Eukaryota > Metazoa > Chordata > Mammalia > Primates > Hominidae > Pan > Pan troglodytes. The sequence goes on from NC_086015.1 coordinate 75,290,580, forward strand.
ATGAAATGTTCACTTGGAATAGGAATACTGAAGATGATGTATGATATACTTTGGAAATCTGTCCCCTCCAAATCTCATCTTGAAATCTGATCCCCAATGTCAGAGGAGGGGCCAATAGAAGGTGTTTGGATCATGGGGGCTGATCTCTCACGAATGGCTAGTGTCCTCCCCAGAGTAATGACTGAGTTCTTGCTCTATTAGTTCATGACAAATCTGGTTGTTAAAAAGAGCCTGGCTCCCCTTCCCTCCAAGCTTCCTTTTTCTCTTGTCGTGTGACATGCCTGTTCCAAACCCCCTTTTGCCATGACTGGAAGCTTCCTAAGGTCCTCACTAGAAGTAGGTACTGGCGCATGTTTCTTGTACAGTCTGCAGAATTATGAGCCAAATAAAATTCTTTTCTTTATAAATTACCCAGCCTCAGGTATTCCTTTATAGCAACACCAAACAGACTAAGACAATGTATATAGAACAAAAACAAAGACAACAAAAAAAGCTGAAAGTAGAGAACAACTATAGAGACTGAGCATATAAAATACTTTTATGATCAAGTAATTTTACAAGGGGGGCCTTATTTGCACGATATTAAATAATCCCATAGATCATGCACTTGATAGTGATTATGAAGAAAGCATTTTTTTGTAATATAGACTATTTTTCTCAGGCAATGCCAATGACAAATTTCTAGAAACATTTCTTTCCAATTTTTCCCTTGACCTATGATATTTTTAACTTTCAATAATATTACAGAATTTGGGGTGGGGTGGGGACTGTATTTCCATTTTCAGGTAACAGGTGAAAGAATGGACATTATAAAGATATTGAATCAGAAGAAAAATAATTCATGCTTACAGGTGATTACAAAAAAAAACAAAACAACAAATGAAAACCCATCAGTGAAGGTTATATTTGGAGCTGTATGGATAAGGCAACTCTCAAGCTAAACTTTTCATCTTTTCTACCACTTTTTCAGCTTCGTTTAATTTTTTTTTTTTTTTTTTTTTTTCAGACAGAGTCTCCTTCTGTCTCCCAGCCTGCACAACAGTGGTGCGATCTCAGTTCACTGCAACCTCTGCCTCCCGGGTTTAAGTGATTCTCCTGCCTCAGCCTCCCGAGTAGCTGGGATTACAGGTGCCCACCACCACACCCAGCTAATTTTTGTGTTTTTAGTAGAGACGGGGTTTCACCATGTTTCACCAGGTTGGTCTCAAACTCCTGACCTCAGGTGATCCACTCGCCTCAGCCTCCCAAAGTGCAGGGATTACAGACATGAGCCACCATACCTGGCCTGTTTAATCATAATTTTTAGCTTTGCCAGAAACCTCTGCTAACAGTAGGAGATGAGTTAAACATGTGGCACCACTTTGCATGAGGAGCATCTTGGATTGAGATCACTCTGTGAGATTATAGAGACCAGGAGACAGCAAATTACCACCTTGCTGAGTAGCTGCCACAGAGGCTGAATGCCCCCACCAGTAGAAAATATTTACTATGTGGCCCTTGACAGAAAAAGTTTGCAGACCCTTGACATAGATTAATGTCTTCCTTTTAAAGATTAGAAAACTGAGGCCGGGAGCCGTGACTCACGCCTGTAATCCCAACGCTTTGGGAGGCCGAGGTGGGCGGATCACGAGGTCAGGAGTTTGAGACCAGCCTGACCAACATGGTGAAACCCCGTCTCTACTAAAAACACAAAAATTAGCTGGGTATGATGGCGACTGCCTGTAATCCCAGCTACTTGGGAGGGTGGGGCAGGAGAATCACTTGAACCCGGGAGGCAGAGGTTGCAGTGAGCCGAGATCCCGCCACTGCACTCCAGCCTGGGCAACAGAGCGAGACTCCGTCTCAAAAAGAAAAAAAAAAGAAAAAAGAAAAAGAAAAAGAAAATTGAGCCTCAGCAAAGGGAAGTGTCTTGCTGTGGCCTGATAATCCCAATTACTGGTTGGGAATCAATTCTTTCCATGCCAAAACATCTGAAACGTATGTTTGTCCTCTCTGAAATACAATTAGGTAGATCCTGCGAAGGTTTCATTTAAACAATATAGATGGTGAAATGATGCAAGTCTGATTTTTCTAGACCAAATTAAATGTGCCAGAATGCAACTACAAAAACAAATCTATATCCTTTATATATATGCATTCTAGAACCCCCCAAGCCCCAGGTGAGATTTATCAAAAACTGATCAAAGATTCTTCACATTATGAAAAGTTCCACAAAAAACTCTGTTCAACTCAATAATAAGTCTATATCTGACAAATATATAAACTTTAGTAAAATCTGAGCAAAGGCTTTGTTCAACCATGCTGGCAGGTAACCTGTTTTTAGACAGACACAAATCTACTAAATCAAATGGAACTATTAAAGGCCAAAAATTCTAAATGAAACAAAGATGCTACTGCTTGAGAAATATCAGATGTTAAAACGACCGGCAGGATCATCTTCCGTAAGATGATCATTGCCTTTATCAGAGAGGTACTTTTGAAATCAAGTAAATATGTAGCATCCATAACCATTTTAACCGGAGTACTTTTTCATTCCCCCTCCCAAAAGCGAATTTGAGAAAATTAAATTTGGCTTTAATTCATTAAGCTACATTAGTCTCTCTGAAAACTTCTAATTTTAAAATCAAGTACTCATTTGATTTTCAAGCAAGGTCAAGAGAACAAGGCAGCCTAGTGCTGACATTACAGGGATATGCCCCACACTGCTCAGCAGTTACATCAATGTGGCGTGTTGCTATGGTGCCTGACTGTTAATTTCTGAAAGAAGGTGATTATAAAGCCGCCAGATGAACATCAATTGGATGACACCACTTCAGCACACAATACTGACATGCGTTACTCTTGTTTGCAGCAAGTTAATTTTATGAATCACCACTTTTGTGATGTGAATATTCCTTTCTAACTTTAAACCTACCAAGTCAACAAGAAAAAAATAAATTTAAAAAATAAAAATAAGTTCAGCTTCAACAAACAGAGAAGAGTTTGATAATATTTGGGGGGGAAATGTGAACCTGTAGACCATTTCTTAAGGGCAACCATTTTTCTTAGGACCTCTAAAAATACACCACCTATGTCCTTACACGCAAATAAATACATGTTTATTTGACAAATACAGACCAAAAAGCAACTGAATTAAAATGCCTGGAAGGCAAAAGACACGGCCCTGGATATAACTTCACTAATCACATTTGCATTTACCTTTTTTGGCTTCTGTAAGGCAATCTTCAGTTATAGTCACCTCAAAAGGTCACGTCTTACCCTGAAAACAAAAGAGAACATCAAAATCTGAATGTCAAGCGAAGTAGCAACCACCTCTGCCAAGGACAGACACAAGGAAAACAACAAAAGAACTCAATTCTATTTAATGGCAAATGACTTTCAGGGTTAATAAAAACAAGTCCCAAGAATCTCTACTTATCTGGACCATATGCCTTTGAGCTCTTCAAGACAACAAAATCGACTTGGTGGGGAAAAGTCAAGGTGAAACATTTCAAATGTTGTGTATCAACTTTTTCTCATCTTGTTGTCTATCAATTCATTTTCATGTGGAATAATATGTGACTCATAGGCCTCTGTTTTTGGAAACCAGACTGCCACTTGAACGTGTCTCTGTTTGGTTAATATCCACAACATCTCTTATTTCATTAAAGCAGAGACTTATTTTTTTCCCCTTTTGGAAGAGAGTTAGGTCTTGTAGACAAGATGCTTTCTGCCACTTCGGACCTTTCAAAATGAATGAAAGCAGCACCATTTTCACTTTGGGGAGGGGCAGGGAGTTAATTGCTGGTGAAAGCTGTTCACAGAATGTTTTTCTCTTACCATGTATCTACCGGAGCTACTAAGTTAAATTAAAAAGGGTTCATGTCACATGAAACAAACAATTGAAATCAAGCTTCCTAAAACACAAAGAAACCATGGAACACATTTTACCCCACATCCTACTCCTGCATCTGCATACTCCCGTATGCAAAACAGTGTTTAATCCTTTAAGAAACATTACAAGCTGCCTCTTTCTGCCCATGTAACTGGGATCAACATATGGCACGAGTGAAAAGAAAAACATTTGTTTATTAATTTAGATCAAGTTACTAAGAGGGTACAGGATTCATTCCATATCCATTGACCAAATGCTCATATAATTTTTAAGGTGGCGAAATCTTATCATCATTTTACTAAAATGTTAATATCTTTTTGCTCACTCTTCAGAATAGCATGTAATAAAGTGGTTTAATTTTATAGGAATATATCCCTGCTTATCCCTCTGCTGTCAGCCCTGAATGTGGAAAGGCAAACATCATTGAGAAGAGTAAAATCTTATTTCACGAGGGCTAAAAATTTGAAAGTGGCACTTTGGTGTGTACTATCTTTGAGGAATTGATCTGAGGCCAATTTATGACATTTCCACAAGCAAGTGTATGCAGATTCTTGCCATTAAGATTGGAAAAAGATGCAGGCTCTGAGTGAAATCATAATTTTCATGTTTACTGTAAGAGGAAATTGGAGGTTTTCACCATAAATTTTCACCATTTGGGTGGGGGAAAACCCTAGCTCTGGGACTTAAAATTACTATTTTGCAGCCTGACCAAAACCTTTTTGTTTTTACACAAAACAATTCAAATTGAAAATGAAAATCGTGTGCTTTACTGCTGATGTATGTCCCCAAGATTGGTTTCTCCAGTGGTGAGAAGTCTATTTCAGGGCAAGCGATGATAAGAAAGAAAAACAGAGCAAAGATGGTCAGGTCCTCAAGGTAGAGCTAAGATCTGCAGAGCCCCACTCTACACAAATCAGAGCTCAGTAGATACAAAGCGCACACAGAAATTTCTACATCTACCACTCATCAAATCTTAAATGTAAAGCAAGTGAACTTTGGCAGATCCTACTCAATTCAAAGCAAGAACGCCTTTTCCTCTCTCCTTTTTACTTGAGATGTTCTCCAATACATGCACTGTAAACTAATTTATATGTTTATCTATTGAGCTGTGTCTATTTTTGCATGTTTGGCAGTCAGACCTATAGTATTAGACTTTGCAATGCAGATGAGATTTGCTATCATATAGGCCTGGCAAACAACTGGACCTCGTTAAAATTTAATTTTTTTAAAAAACTGCTGAAAATGCCTACTTCGAATAAAGTTATCTCCAGTGCTGCATTTGAACCTGCGGAACACTTTCAGGTAAACACTAGACCTGTTTTTCTACTCACCTATCCACACAGTATAGTGTGTAAGTGAACACAGAACAAAAATAGAAGCTGATTCAGCCTCAGATTTAACAAGTATCATTTTTTTCCCCTAGGGATACTGGGGAAAGAATTACAACAAAATTATACAACTGACCGTCCAATTTATAAATACTAAAACAATACGAAACTGACTACATTGAATTTTCACTTATACATAAAAAATTGGCAGTGGGATATAATCTCTATCTTTCTCCATTTTGAAGTTCCATAAATTTTGGTGCACATGCACGATTGGCCACTCATTAATTTACTTCTGTTGATTTTCATTTTTAGAGAAGGTATAACATTAACAAAGTAATCTAAAAGACATTTTTCTAGTTTTGCTGAGAAAAGATTAATAGTTCAACAGCTGTTTGCCATCATGCTAAAGTAAATGAAATGTGTCAATATAATAGACAAGAAAATTAGGGCTAGTACTGGGGCCCGAGTCTGCCTCATTACTAGCTTAGAAGAATTGGAAACCAACAACTAGCAGAAAAATATGCATTTCATTTTTTCCAAAGCATAAAACTTCCCTTTCCAATACTATATTTGCTATTTTCTTTAAATCACTTTTACTTATCAAATAGATCAACTATTTACCTGTATGCTTACTGGCAGCACAAGCACCAAAACTAAAATTAAATGATTATGCAAAGCTTTTATGTAAAAAAAAAAAAAAAAAAAAGATAAAGATAAAAGAAATACATTCCCCTCCAGCCCACTTGTCTTCTTTTAAAAAATGCTGTCTCCATACGAATTGCGTTTTTTTTTCTTTTTCTCTTTCTTTTTTAAGTTTCCTACTGGTTTTAGGTTTTAAAAGTGAGCCAAGGATACGGTAAACAGAAATTACTTATTTTCCTTTATGTCATTCTCTGTAACAGTTAAGATCCTGTGAACACCAGAATTGTTCCGCGGCCTCTTCACTATTGATTGCAACAGTATCATTTACCTGAAGCTACACAGTGACCACAAAAACCATGTCCAGGACACCAAATTTCTACTGCGAACTCTAGGGTGAGACACTAAATGTACGTTCCTCTTTCTCTACCTCCCCAACCACCCCTCCTCCCTAATTAGGACTGTTATTCTAAAGAACCCTCAGATTATTGTAGTGTTTCAATATCATACTTTCTATGGATATATTTTGCCCTTAATTTAATCTGTGTGACATATAATACACGGTGTCCACTAGTATGTCCTACTTGGAACTGAGTTGCAGGTAAATGTGGAGGTGCAATCTCATTTCACAAAACTGAAAATGAAGAGTATCAGCTCTTTTTTTCCCCATTTATAGTATTTCCCCCTTCCCTTTCTTGACAGCTAAAATAAATTATCTGCATTAAGATTTCTGCATTATATTTCATTTTATATAATTGTGCAAAAGCAACTCTGAAGTATGCCCAACATAGTTCATCTCAATCTTCAGCCTACCCAATACTGGCTGAGAACCTATTGTGTACCAGTCTTAATAAAGATGCAAAGATGAGCAAAGCAAGCCCCTGGGTGGTGATAGGGGGCAGTTCAGTAGGTCTATGGCTAGAGGACACTTTCTTACTAGGAAACTGAGGAAGGAACATGGTTCAAACTTCCCATACCCCCAAATCCTCCAATCAAATGGCCTGTACTCATTTGCAAAAACTGGTCCAAATAGGCCAATTTCCAAGAGTTTGCTGCCTCTTTAAATAGGGAATCTTA